>NC_140180.1:6285681-6373181 GCF_963971535.1 Notolepis coatsorum | reverse complement strand
ACACCTCTCACACCTATCACACCTATCACATCTCTCACACCTATCACACCTCTCACACCTATCACACCTCTCACACCTATCACACATCTCACACCGATCCCACCTATCACACCTATCACACCTCTCACACCTATCACACCTATCACACCTATCACACCTCTCACACCTATCACACCTATCACACCTCTCACACCTATCACACCTCTCACACCTATCACACCTCTCACACCTATCACACCTCTCACACCTCTCACACCGATCCCACCTATCACACATATCACACCTCTCACACCTATCACACCTCTCACACCTATCACACCTCTCACACCTATCACACCTCTCACACCTCTCACACCTATCACACCTATCACACCTCTCACACATATCACACCTCTCACACCTATCACACCTCTCACACCTATCACACCTCTCACACCTATCACACCTCTCACACCTCTCACACCTATCACACCTATCACACCTCTCACACCTATCACACCTCTCACACCTCTCACACCTATCACATCTCTCACACCTCTCACACCTATCACACCTCGCACACCTATCACACCTCTCACACCTATCACACCTATCACACCTATCACACCTCTCACACCTATCACACCTATCACACATCTCACACCTATCACACATATCACACCTATCACACCTCTCACACCTCTCACACCTATCACACCTATCACACCTCTCACACCTATCACACCTCTCACACCTATCACACCTCTCACACCTCTCACACATATCACACCTATCACACCTCTCACACCTCTCACACCTATCACACCTATCCCACCTATCACACCTATCACACCTATCACACCTATCACACCTCTCACACCTCTCACACCTCTCACACCAATCACACCTATCACACCTATCACACCTCTCACACATATCACACCTATCACACCTCTATACCCATTCTGCAATCTGTTAATAAAGTTGTACTTAAGTTATGCTTTTACATTATACTTACTTAATAAGTGAATAGTTCCAAGTCAATCAAAAACGATGAGTTTTATTTACTCAAAACATAATGCGGTTTACAGTCTGTATCTACTTAATTATCTTAAGTTGTACTTAATTTATGCTTTTACATTATACTTACTTAATAAGTGAATAGTTCCAAGTCAATCAAAAACTATGAGTTTTATTTACTCAAAACATAATGCGGTTTACAGTCTGTATCTACTTAATTATCTTAAGTTGTACTTAAGTTATGCTTTTACATTATACTTACTTAATAAGTGAATAGTTCCAAGTCAATCAAAAAAGATGAGTTTTATTTACTCAAAACATAATGCGGTTTACACTCTGTATCTACTTAATTATCTTAAGTTGTACTTAAGTTATGCTTTTACATTATACTTACTTAATAAGTGAATAGTTCCAAGTCAATCAAAAACTATGAGTTTTATTTACTCAAAACATAATGCGGTTTACAGTCTGTATCTACTTAATTATCTTAAGTTGTACTTAAGTTATGCTTTTACATTATATTTACTTAATAAGTGAATAGTTCCAAGTCAATAAAAAACTATGAGTTTTATTTACTCAAAACATAATGCGGTTTACACTCTGTATCTACTTAATTATCTTAAGTTGTACTTAAGTTATGCTTTTACATTATACTTACTTAATAAGTGAATAGTTCCAAGTCAATCAAAAAAGATGAGTTTTATTTACTCAAAACATAATGCGGTTTACACTCTGTATCTACTTAATTATCTTAAGTTGTACTTAAGTTATGCTTTTACATTATACTTACTTAATAAGTGAATAGTTCCAAGTCAATCAAAAACGATGAGTTTTATTTACTCAAAACATAATGCGGTTTACAGTCTGTATCTACTTAATTATCTTAAGTTGTACTTAATTTATGCTTTTACATTATACTTACTTAATAAGTGAATAGTTCCAAGTCAATCAAAAACTATGAGTTTTATTTACTCAAAACATAATGCGGTTTACAGTCTGTATCTACTTAATTATCTTAAGTTGTACTTTAGTTATGCTTTTACATTATACTTACTTAATAAGTGAATAGTTCCAAGTCAATCAAAAAAGATTAGTTTTATTTACTCAAAACATAATGCGGTTTACACTCTGTATCTACTTAATTATCTTAAGTTGTACTTAAGTTATGCTTTTACATTATACTTACTTAATAAGTGAATAGTTCCAAGTCAATCAAAAACGATGAGTTTTATTTACTCAAAACATAATGCGGTTTACACTCTGTATCTACTTAATTATCTTAAGTTGTACTTAAGTTATGCTTTTACATTATACTTACTTAATAAGTGAATAGTTCCAAGTCAATCAAAAAAGATGAGTTTTATTTACTCAAAACATAATGCGGTTTACACTCTGTATCTACTTAATTATCTTAAGTTGTACTTAAGTTATGCTTTTACATTATACTTACTTAATAAGTGAATAGTTCCAAGTCAATCAAAAACGATGAGTTTTATTTACTCAAAACATAATGCGGTTTACAGTCTGTATCTACTTAATTATCTTAAGTTGTACTTAAGTTATGCTTTTACATTATACTTACTTAATAAGTGAATAATTCCAAGTCAATCAAAAACTATGAGTTTTATTTACTCAAAACATAATGCGGTTTTCAGTCTGTATCTACTTAATTATCTTAAGTTGTACTTAAGTTATGCTTTTACATTATACTTACTTAATAAGTGAATAGTTCCAAGTCAATCAAAAACTATGAGTTTTATTTACTCAAAACATAATGCGGTTTACAGTCTGTATCTACTTAATTATCTTAAGTTGTACTTAAGTTATGCTTTTACATTATACTTACTTAATAAGTGAATAGTTCCAAGTCAATCAAAAACTATGAGTTTTATTTACTCAAAACATAATGCGGTTTACAGTCTGTATCTACTTAATTATCTTAAGTTGTACTTAAGTTATGCTTTTACATTATACTTACTTAATAAGTGAATAATTCCAAGTCAATCAAAAACTATGAGTTTTATTTACTCAAAACATAATGCGGTTTTCAGTCTGTATCTACTTAATTATCTTAAGTTGTACTTAAGTTATGCTTTTACATTATACTTACTTAATAAGTGAATAGTTCCAAGTCAATCAAAAACTATGAGTTTTATTTACTCAAAACATAATGCGGTTTACAGTCTGTATCTACTTAATTATCTTAAGTTGTACTTAAGTTATGCTTTTACATTATACTTACTTAATAAGTGAATAATTCCAAGTCAATCAAAAACGATGAGTTTTATTTACTCAAAACATAATGCGGTTTACAGTCTGTATCTACTTAAT
The DNA here is from genome assembly GCF_963971535.1 of Notolepis coatsorum. Taxonomy (NCBI): domain Eukaryota; kingdom Metazoa; phylum Chordata; class Actinopteri; order Aulopiformes; family Paralepididae; genus Notolepis; species Notolepis coatsorum. The sequence continues at coordinate 6,369,851 of NC_140180.1, read as the reverse complement.
TATCTTAAGTTGTACTTAAGTTATGCTTTTACATTATACTTACTTAATAAGTGAATAGTTCCAAGTCAATCAAAAACTATGAGTTTTATTTACTCAAAACATAAGAACACGTCACACGAACTCAAGACATTCAAGTTAGTAGAACTTTCATAGAATATTGAGTATACCCTACTCAAACTAATTGATTATTTTGAACATGCGGGTTTACAGTGCAAGAAGTGCTGTATATTCTGTATTGTTTAATATAAATGCATTTTTTATTCCAATCCCGATTTGTATTTGAGATTCCCAAATCCCATCGGACTTGACTTATTTGTGTCCCTCAATTAGTGTAATACCAGCATTCAACTGTATGCGCCACAGCAGTTTCTATCATCATCATCACCACCACCCACGCTATGCATAAAATATATAGGTCCGCGGAGAGGCACGCTGAGAAGGCCGTGCAAACTGCAATGGAATATGGGGCATCTCTCTCTCTTTACCTAATATTTTGATTCAATCCTGACATTTTTCAGTTGGAAGGGCTGGCTATATGCGTAACGTTAAAAAAACAAAACAAAAAAAAGCAAATTTATTTCTTTTTCAAAAAGGGCAGTTTTTTGATGAGGCTCAAAAAGGCAGGTGCTCAAGCACCCCTTGGCCTCTATGTGTGCACGTGCCTGGTGGTAGCCCCTTTCGTGACTGTGATGCACCGAGTGCTATCCGAGGGGCTGCTATCGTATCAACATGCCGTGACGTGTAGCTTGCTAGCCGGCATGATGCGTGTGCAGTGCTTTGCCCCACAGGTCTGAGAAGAGGACCTGCACATTTTACTCGTTCCCCAAACTCCTCTACATGCCCCGATTTAAAATGGTGCACGACAGTAGACATAATGCTAACGTTAGCGGGGTAACGTTAGCCAGAGCCATATAGCCAGCTCGGTACTATGACCCGGACGGGCATAAGGCATAAGGCGACAGACCATAACAGACTAATAGCGGCTCCGTACTGAACAACAGGCTGCCTAGTGGTACATGTAGTTCTATTTTTACAACATTAAAAACCTTATAACTACCTTGTTTCAACCAAAAATGCAGTTGTAGCTGGTCCATCAAAGTCTCTCCGACGATTAAACCCACGTGCGTCTTGTAAGGCGTCCATTTGGATCAAGGAAATAGCTTTCTGCACTCGTCAAACTCCATTGTAGTGGATCAGAAATAGGGGAAAGTTACCGGCAGTGACGTCACGGCACTGATAGCGTCTGATAAGCTTTTTCATTGGCTCCATACATGTTATTCGTGCGTGGACCTTTTTAACCCTTTCTGAGTGGAATTTCCGGCGTCAAATGGAAAAAAATTAATTATGAAAATAGATACCAATGATGTAAAGAGTAGGGTTTAACCTGCAAGTTGCGGCCTTTAAATGGTTTACACTGTTTATTCTTCTCATATTTCTATCTATATTCTGATAAAATTGTATTGCCTATATTTATGTATTTCTACTATTACCCTGCCTAAACCTGTACCTCCCCTCCCCCTCCCCCACACTGGTAACAGAGCTGCGCTCAGAAGACTGTAAAATAACGGTAAATGTCTGGCAGCAACGGTTTCCAAATACTTACTGTCAAATTACAGTAAAATCAAATACATTTACACATTACAACCTTTATTTAATGGTTAATATTTTGATAAAAGGTAATTTACTGTATGTTATGCTATTTACACAGTATAAAACAAAGGTAATCTGTAAAATAATACAGTGAATTTCATGTGATTTTTTATTTGTATTTTAATTTTTTTTACAGTGCATGCTGCTATGATGCCTGAATTTCCCCAATGGGATCAATAAAGGAATATGTTATCTTATTTAAAGCATTGACTCAGTGACGTTTGTTCATGTCAAAACTTTCCAGTTGAAATAAATGCAATATTACATTTGATGATGACATACAGGCAGAAGCTACACTCAGCCGAGTCTATTGTCACCACAGTGAACCCACTGAGCAGCCTTTCATCTATTAGACGACTAAAATACATACATTATGGGACATACAGTAGCCGTCTAGGCTAAAATTGGGCTACATTTGGTTTACTAGGTGTCTAGATAACACCTAGCCGTTGTTTCAACATCATTTCTGGACATTTACATTCAGACTATATCTAGCCTTGACATAACCGGGCATAGAGAAATTGTAATTAAACTGATTTTAGCACAATATATATAGACTTCAGTTGTGCCTCTTACACATTTACAGTAATTTGTGTGATATTATAATTTATAAATATGTAATAATGAATTAAACTGCTTGGGCTAAAATTGGTCTATATTTAGCCTGACATATTCTGGGCTATATATGAGGACTACGACATTGCCTCAACACTGAAATCAGGTATAGTCACCCAACAACTGCCTCTTTGCACTTCTGCGCTCAGGCAGGCGCTACCAGAGTCTCATGGCCGGTACAGAGAGACTCAAAAGGAGCTTCTATCGCCGGGCCATCAGGATGCACAATGTGGACTCACTGTAACACTAACCCATCCATTCTACATTAATTGCACACAACATCCACACTCACTTTAAACACTCACCTTTAACATTCACTTTAGACACTTTAAACACTGTTTAACACTACACCATATTCTACCTATGTATTCCTACACATTTACACTACCTATATATTGTATATTTTGTATAGTGTTTGGTCTTCTTTATTCTTTAACTTTTTTTACTGTATGAAGCACAATTCCAGGAGGGCCATACAGAACTAAGCGTTTCACTATACTGTACATGTACCTTATCTGTGACACATAAAACAAAAGTCTAGTTCTTACTGGGGAAGAGATGGACCAGTGGAGCCAGCAAGGACCAGGAGGAGCTGCTTGGACTCCAGACTGGACCATATCCAGAGACGCGACCAGCAGACGTTAGCTTTAGCGAGGAGAGCTGCTTTCCCACCCAGACTCAAACACCAAGGCCGAGGGTCAAATGACACGATAAAGCCCTGGTTCCCTCAAGAGCTCCAGACAGTAGAAGTAGAAGTAGTAGAAGTCTTTATTTGTCATGCGATGGGCGACCTACAGGAACACACACACATGCACACATGCACATGCACTGAGTCGCTGACGAAATGTTTTCTGCACCTCCCATCCCGTTGTCCTTCCCCCCATGGGCAGCCGGGAGCAGACAAAGGCTCTTCCGCCCAAGCGCGCCCGGGGACCAATCCAAGTGCTCCTGTCCATCTTCGGCAGGGACGCGACAGCGTTAGCGATCTGTTCTGCATGTTTTTCCATTGGGTTTATCCTATCGGGAGGGGAAACCCTTGCAAGCACGGGGGAAGAACATGCAAACTCCACACAGAAAGGCCCGGGAGAAATACCTGGCATCACGGAAACCTGGTGCCCAAGTGGGAATCGAACCCAAGACCTTCTAGCTGTGAGGCAACAGGGTTAACCACTACACCACCGTGTCGCTGTGTAGGGGAAAAGAGACTGGATAATAACCACTGTGAGAGAGATACAAACCAGAGGAGTTGCCAAGCAGCTGTACTTTGATTAATGAAAATACATTCCAGCCAATGACCCATTTTGTGTAGAGAATGGCCTCCAAGAAATCCTACAAAAACTACAAAAAGAGGAATTCCTGCTGACTGGACGACTGACAGCTGACTGATCTACTGTCGATTTTTGAGACAAAGGAACAACCCCAGCCACCCCCCTTTCGACCACCACCCAAGTCCTATACACCCATACCCCCTCCACCCCAAATCCCCCCTGCCTGCGTCCTCTCCCCCACTAAGGGTGAATGAGCAGCTTGTCAACAGCCTTTTCAAGAGACCACTCGGGAATCATTCACGTTCCCTGGAAACCACAATATAACCAGGATCAAGCTACAAACTATGTGCCCCGATCATCTACTGCTGGTTTATTGAAGGTTTTAGCATTTAGTCTTTATATATATATATATATATGGCTATGGGTATAAGTACTAAAGGGCTGATTAGTGTGAGTGGAGCAGGCCATGTGAATGTGATCAGCAGCTGATGCAGGAGAGAGAAATGACAGGAGAGTTAATATCAGCAAACAAAGAACATAATAAGACTGACTGAAGTTGTGACAGTATATTTTCCTGTACATTTCAAATTTTACTGTACATTATTACTGTATATTACTGTACATTTTTGGACTGTATATTTTAGAATGTAGGCTATATCTCTGACCGTGTACCCTTATTCTTATTTTAGATTTTGACTTTGATTTTAGATTTTGCGATCTGTGGTGCTGAATTTCCCTCGGGACCAATAAAGTACTTCTATTCTATTTGCATATATATATATATAATATTGTACACACATTAGCTTAGCATGAGGTGTAGGGTAATACCTACAAAAGCACTCTACAGCCAACATGCACCATGCAAAAAAAAGCAATAAGAATAATCAACAATGTAGGATATTATGAAAACACCAATAACTTATTTATAAAGCTACAAGCATTGAAATGTATGGACCTAGTGGATTTCAAAACTGCCCTCATTGTATACAAAGCCAAATACAAACTAATCCCAGGCAACATTCAAAAATGGTTCAGAGACAGGGAAGGAGAATATAACTTAAGAGGGAGAGGGAATCTTAAACAACCAATGGTACACACTACGCTGAAAAGCATGTGCATATCGGTGTGTGGAGTGAAGTTATGGAATAATTTACCTGAATACATCAAACTGAGTAAACATGTGGCACAATTTAAAAAGCAGCTAAAAAGATACACATTAGAGAAATACAGAAATGAGTAATGAGGATAAACAAAGTTATGTTATATTGTGTTATGTAGTGCTGTACTATATTCACTGCTGTCAAGTGAATCAAGTTTTTTTTTTTTTTTTTTTTTAATATAACTAAAAGTATATTCTATATTGTAATATACTAAATTATGTTATATCTAGTCAAATTAATGGAAGAACAAATATAAATGTAAGGGGGTAGGGATCAATAAGCTTAGCTTCCCTCTACTCCTTTTTTGGACATGTCTGCTAACCAAACACATTGCTCTTGACCTTTTGTTTATAATTCCTTTTTCTTTTTTTTAATGTTTTTTTTTGTAATGTTTTTTCATTTGTTGTTATGATTGTTTGGTTTGACGGAACAAGATACCGTGATTTGTTTGGAGGAAATGGAGAATTACATGTTCAAAAATAAACTTTTCATTAATTAATTTTCATTCATTCATACTCTGTAGCATCGTCATATATACTCCACGCATTATACTGTCTACTCTCTACTGCAACACACTTCCCTGCTACGTTGCACTCTGGTTAGACGCCAACATCATTTCGTTGTGCTCTGTTCTTGTGCAATGACAATAAATTTAATCTAATCTCATCTATAATCTAATTTTCCGCGATAGCTGTCACGGTGTGTGAATATGGAGCTGGAGGACCGAGGGATGAGCGGAGAAATGTAAATATTGAACTGATTGACTGATGGAGGGAATAAGAGGAGTGGAGAGGTCTTTAATTACACGTGCCATGCTTTGGTTCGCTGTGTCTGTTCTCCCCTCCTCCCGCTCTGCCCCCCCCCTCTGTTGAAGAGTTTAAAACCTTGATCTCCATTTGTTGTCCTCGCTCTTCGCGTCGTCTCGTATTGTTGTGATTTTATATGCTTTTTTCCTTTTGCTCATTTATATTATGTACACTCGGAATCAGAATCGGAATCAGAAAAGGTCTTTATTGCCAAGTAAGCTTTGCACATACAAGGAATTTGTCTTGGTCGTTTGGTGCATCAACAAACAATTAGATTAGAATAAAATAAAATGGAATGGAATATATAAACAAAATTTGAATAGAAATACAATAGAATATAGGACAGGGTTGTACAATTGTGCAGGATGTAGTAGAATATTTGAATAAAAATACAATAGAATATAATATAGGACACGGCTTGACGTGACTTTGAATGAGGGAAACCTCGGTTGCCTTTCGCGTTTAAATAAAGGTTTGAATTCACAGCTGTTACTGAGTCCATCCTCACCTCCTCAATGACAGTCTGGTTCAGGTCAGCCGGCGCTCCAGGATAAACGGCAAAGACAATCATCATCGGCTCCAACCATCGGCTCCAACCATAGGCGCCGATTTATGTTTCTGCCGGTGGGTGCTCAAAACTGTTGAATGCCCCTGCCCCACGCCCAAGATAAACCGTATGCAATAGCCATAGCCTACATGGCTTGTTGCTATACGGATTTGGATGGAATCAAACGCACACATTTCAGCACTATACGAAATGAACTGCGATCGACACACACACACACGCACACACAATACACACACACGTAGAATCTTCGACGTAGTGCACAATCCAACACCACTGTGTGCGTGAGACACCGCTGCTAGAACACCCATAAAGAACGCAGCATACCATAACAAGCGAAACAAGTTATAATATCTGGCACATACAGCAGGCATATCAAGTGCATTTTTTCCGTGGGTGCTCAGCCTTCTCCGTGGGTACTCGAGCCACAAAGCACCCACGGAATCGGCGCCTATGGCTCCAACGTGCCAACCATAGGTGGCCATAGCTGTGTTTCAGTCGTTTCAATTTAAAGGGGCCCCACTCGCTAACAGGGCCCCGGATTGACAAAGCAAACACACCCTGACAAATGCACGCACTGTGCTAATGTGGCTAACTGATGCGAGGTGTCAACGCTTGAAAAGCCACATCGCAAACACAGCAAAATGTTTAGCCTTTCACCTGGTAGTAGAAACCTCGCTCCTGACATAAAGTCATGTAAAGTTCCAGGGTCTAGTTGAGCTGCGTTGTGGTGAGTTTGACACAGTGGCTACAGTAGCTTCCCACCTTATGTGCAAATTTGCCTAAAACATTATATTTATATTAGGGCTGTCAAAATTAATGCTTTAACTCTGGAGATTAATTTAAATTAATTAAAGCGTTATGTAACTGAGGGGTTACAATACCCTGACTGTATTAAAGATTGTGATATATTAAACCACTACTAGTTATGTACTTTAATTACTGGCCATACAGTACATGAATATATATGGTGAACACCCACACAAGAATACGGCATTGACACATAAAGTTCTATTGGAGGGTTATTTATTATTATTAAGCAACGTTAGGTTACAGATTGAGAATTAGGCTTGCGCTTGTATGGCGAAGAACATACGTAAAGTCAGTCAAGAGCATAAGTCAATGAGAATAGTAGGAATACTAGGATGGGTCTAAGCTGACGCCACCTGTGGTATAGCAATTATATGGGCCACACCGGTACCAGCTGGAGACACTGGGGGGTTCCCTCCGGGGTGTAAGGCCGGGAGGGGTAGAGGAATGGTCGGGTACAAAGTCTGGGTCAACGAGGAATAACGAGGCTCCAGATACAGGAGCCGGTGCATGTACTCTCTTGATCAGCAGACAAAGCAATAGTTGTAATCCAAGATGCTCGATAGCATTGACGACAGCCAGCCAGCCCCTTCCAAGAGGCGGGCCCGAGTGGTGATCCTCACAAGGTTAAATCCCAAACGACAGTGGAATCAACGGTGCTCTTCTCCGGTGGTCACGGCCCCAAAGCAATATAATCCAACCAGAAATGGTTCTGCATTCGCCGGTGTCGATTCTCCTGTGTACATATCCAACGGTTCTCGCCTAGGACTCCTCGGGTGTGGGCACGGATTTAGGCCGCACAGCCTGGATAAGTGCACTAGCTAAATACACGGCGAACCGGTGGTAATGCTGGTCACTAAAGAACTGTAGCCGCACGATACACTATAAATGATCGACTATTACTTCACATAGATTAAGTCGAACTCAACGTTACTGCGTTAAACTCTGACACTTTAACATTCTAGTCGCACGCGGTTCTCAATGCTCTATTTAGATGCAAGGTTGCTCACTTCACTGCACGTTGACTCGTGGTGAAGGCATTAAGGTTTTGGTAAGACTACTGCTGTTTACACCTGCGCCGTATTTATACGTAAGGTGAATATCTAGTGCCAACCTCAGTTCTTGTCTCGTATTACTACGCAGACTCTGGGCATGTACCGACATGCCCGGAGTTGCCTTTGAACTTGCCGTTGGGGGCTTGGTCGTTGGCGCCTGGGGTCGCAGTCCAATAGGAGAGCGAATATTACTCTGGTTTGTACGCAGGTAAAGGGATATTCCGTGTATATATACAAATAATATACAAGGTATATCAAACGATACAAATATATATTCAGTTTAATCTGACCCTTTGCAACAGCCGCCTCCTAATTAGTCCGCACCTAATTAGTTAAAGCGAAGGCAGATTAATAGTCCTGTCAACTACTCAATGTCTGTTGTGGGGAGTAGGGCAGTCTACAAAGTCAGTGGGTCATGATCGTCATCAAGGGAGTTAGGGAGCCTTGGCAACTCTATCAGCCACGCCACGGGTCGGGTGTAGCTGTGAGGCAGGTCGGCCCTCCTGGGTATACAGGGCTGTGCTCGCCACTGGCGACAGTCTGGTCGAGTCCGCTGGAAGCGACGTACTGCTTCTCTTCCTTGCAGTATCCAATAGCGACGTCGGATCTCAGCGAAGACTCTCTCTGCCCCAGCGTGGTGCACATCCTCGTCGTATTTCTTTATGATGAGCTCGGTGACCTTGTGTCGGCTGTTGTGGACTATAGGAAACTTGACGTCATCCGTTAAGTCCGGGGCTCGTCTCAGACGACCACCCACCCTGATGAGGCCATGGGTGTCGCGCTCAGGGGCCAAGTGGAGCAGTCTGCTGTCTGATGGGACTGGCTTTGATCCCTGCAGACAGTCTAGCTCGTCGGGGAACGAGTCTCTTTGGGCTCGCTGTAGCAGAAGGAGTTCTGCTTCTTCGTAGTTAGCTGCATTAATGTCGGTAGTGAGGGGAACCTCAGGGTGGTGCCACAGGAATGTCTTTAACTGCGCACTCTCAAAGGTGGGCAGTCGTCTATGTTAGGGTCAGTGGGGACTGGTGTGTGCGTCAACCCACAGAACATAGATTTCTTGATCTCTGCCTCCTCTTGACTAGCCTCCCGAGGGGTGGGGTTAGGCCACTCTTCTTCCGGGAGCTTGAGGAACTCAGGACCGTCACTGTAGATATTGTGACGTGTGAGGTCATCTAGGGACATCCCCCGTGTGATGACATCTGCTGGGTTCTGTTTCGTGTCCACGTACCTCCAGCACGCTGATTCTGTTAAGTCTTGGATCTCTGTGATTCTGACTCCCACGAAGACCTTGTATCTACACGAATCGGACTGGATCCATGTGAGTACGGTCATGGAGTCTGACCACAAGATTGTTCTTTGCACCGGGATGGTGAGTTCACGTTGGATTAACGTGGCGAGTTGCGCGCCTACCAGGGCTGCGCAGAGCTCTAGACGCGGGATCGATTGTTGCTTGCGGGGGGCTATCCTTGAGCGAGCCAGGATGAAGGCTGGGTGTATTTCTCCTCCCTCCTCTCGGGCCCGCAAGTAAGCCACCGAGCCGTAGGCCACTTCTGAGGCGTCGCTGAAGACGTGCAGGTCCATCTGGCATGTCTCCAGCCGCACTGTGGGTGGGAAGTAGCTTCGGCGTATGTTCACATTTTGGAGCGAGTTGAGTTCTCTCTCCCACTCTGTCCAGGTGGAAGCGAGGTGGTCGGGTATGGGGTCGTCCCAGCCCTGTTCCTTGTCCCACAGCTCTCGTACAATCATTTTCGCCCTGGTGGTGTAATTAAGCATTACATCACACGCAGGAGTGGTTTGTGACCAATAAACCATGCCTAGGGGTGGTTGTTAGGCCCGAGGCGCAGCCGAGGGTCGTTAGACCCCCCTAGGCATGGTTTATTGGTCACAAATCACGACTGCACGTGGTGTAAAGCTTTTATACAACTGCCAGATTCATCCAACCTTATTTCTATACAATAAACACACATTAATCGAAGATTTATTGAAAAAACCATCCGCCAGAAAAAGTAGTTCCCACAACTCCATGTGGAAGCAGCTTGAAGTGCATCCAACCAAACTAACACATCCAACTGTGTATTATTGGAATGATTGAGAGAAGTTGCCTCATGTGGAAGCAGCTTGAAGTGCATCCAACCAACTAACACATCCAACTGTGTATTATTGGAATGATTGATTGAAAATTTATTAAAACGTTTTCTTTGCCCTATAGGAAAAAAACGTTTTCTTCGCCCTATTTTTTTATTTATTTCTTTTAGCCTAAACTTAACCAGTTGGAAACCAGGGGTACAGTAATAAAATTAGCAATCAACCAATCAATCAATTCAATAGACCATGCTCACTTAAAACAGCGCTGCTTCTCTCTCAGTCTGACTCCCCCGCTGTTGCAGACAGGAGTGTGTGTGTGTGTGTGTGTGCGTGTGTGTGTGTGTGTGTGTGTGTGTGTGTGTGTGTCACAGTGTGTGTGTGCGTGTGTGTGTGTATGTGTGTGTGTGTGTGTGTGTGTGTGTGTGTGTGTATGTGTGTGTTTGTGGGTACGCCAGCGTCGGACAGTGTGAGAGAGAACGCTGCAGTCGGAAAGTAGGAAGGAAGAAATTTAAATCAATCAATTAATCTATCAATCAATCCGCGATTTTTCTTTTGTTCTAGATTGAGTCAAGACCCATCAATTACATCATCCAACATTGTTTAAAATACTAACACATTCCCCTTGACAGAATCGCTTCATATTTAGTCGTTATGGTGCTTTCAACATAACCATTTATTGTCCGCGATCCTGTTTTCTCCCGGAGTGAGCCGGGGAGGGTTATGTGATTTGGTTGTGGGCGGGTCCTGAGCCCAGGACCGTGGATTGTTACCAATAAAGACGTGTGAATGGCCAATCAGAATCGAGAAATTTGCATGCCGTTGTATAAGGTAGGATACACCCCAGCGGGTCGTATTGCCTTGCGAGTGTTCTGTATACGCTCCGTCTGGTGGTCGGTAGAGGGGTCGACCTTCCCTGCTCCGTGGTCAGGGGTGTGTATCTGTAATGGAGCGAGTCTGTTTTGAAGCGCCAGACTAGTCTTAATGTCATTTCTTGTGCTTCACCTGGGATGGTCGCCATCCAGGTCTCGCTGCTTGCTGCCTTTGTCTCTGGGGAGAGGCTGCGAAGTACTTGAGGGTCGCTGCTGGCCCACTGCCGGAGATCAAAGCCGCTTTTGATCAGTGAGGCGCGGAGCTTGAGTAGGAGGGCTTCGGCTTCTTCTGGCGTCGAGACGCTTTGCAGACAGTTGTCCACGTAGAAACTCCTCTCTACACTTTGTCTGACCTCCTCGTCAGCTTCAGGGTCTTCTGTGACATGTTTCTGCAGTGCGAACGTAGCACAGCATGGGCTGCATGTGGTTCCGAAGGGGAGGACCTCCCATTGGTAGATGGATGGTTGCTCATCCCCGATCCTCTCTCTCCATAGGAACCGCAGCAAGGGCTTGTCCTCTTCCACTAGTCGCACCTGCAGGAACATCCCTTTGATGTCGCCGCTGATGGCCACCTTCTCTTGGCGGAAACGTAGTAACACGCCTAGTAGAGAGGGGCCGAGTGTTGGGCCGGGCAAGAGTTCTTTATTCAGATTCTGTAGTCCGATCTGGTAGCTGCAGTTGAATACAATGCGATCCTTGCCGTTGTGGTGGACCTTGTGGTGGGGCACGTACCATGATTCGGTCGTCTGGTCGGCCTCTTGAATGTCAATTTTCTTTATGTGTCCCGCTGTGATAACCTTGTCAATCTCAGCGCGGTACACAGTGGCTTGAGTGGGGTCTTTGGCTAGACGCCGCTCGGTGTTCAGTAGATATCGCTCTGTCGCTTCTTTTGAGGCGTGGAGGGTGGGCATACCCTTTCGCCTCAAGAGTGGAGTTGCGTATCTCATCACTCCATTGACCTCGACTCTCTTTGTCCTCTGGTCGAGGAGGGTTATGGCATAAGTGTCTTCCTTTGATCGAACGAGTTTCTTTTCATTCTTAAAGGGCATCGCGTCTAATGTCCATAGCCTCTCGACGTGCTGTAAGAGGGAGGTGTCTTCTTCTTTTATTCTTGAGTGGAGGCAGCGAGTGGCTGCTGGTCGGTTGGAAGACCCGGCGAGGGGGCCTTGTAGTGTCCAACCTAGGCGGGTCTCGACCGCTGCTGGACAGCCTCTGGGCCCGATGTGGACCCGGTCCGTTGGGACGATGAGGTGTGCGTGGTCGGATCCTATGAGCAGGGTCGGGGTGGCGCCGTCGATGAGCGGTATAGGTAGTTGACGTAGGTGCACGTATTTTTCCATCAGCTTTGGGATGGGGTAGGTGTACTGTGACAGGCCTATGTCTTGGCTGGTGAAGGCGTTAGTAATCCTATACTGCTTCTCGGGCTGCCCGACTGCTGCTATCGTGAAGGAGACATTTTCACCCTTTATGGTCTTCAGGTCTCTTCTATTAGTACGGATTGTCATTGTTTCTTCGCTCCCCCGCAGACCCAGCCGGGCTGCAGCGGATGCGAGGAGGAGAGTCTTTTCTGACCCATCGTCTAGGACGGCGTAAGTGTCCATGACCTTGTCCTTGTAGCTTAATATCACTCGGACCACTTTCAAGAGCACTCGGGAGCTCCCGCTCTTCGCAGGGTCGATATACATGACGTTCACTCTCGAGCTGCTTGGGGATACGAGTTTCTTCTTGTTGCTGTCATGTAGGACATCCAAGTGGGCGCCGTCGCACTTGCTGCATTTCTTCTTTAAACGGCACTCGGCTGCCATATGGCTGCGCGCGCAGCGGAAGCAGCGGCGGTTGGCTTTGATCCACTGACTCACCTCGTCAGCGGTCATCTTCTTGAAAGTGTCACATTTAGACAGCCAATGTTCCTTTTCACAGTACTGGCATACAATCTTCCACTTCCCCTTCGTCGGGGGGGTGCTGTGGTTCTTGTGCTGCGGCACTGACTCGGCTTGGTGCATAACGGTCACTGACCGGCGGTTATCATTAGATCTCCGAGGTCCATCTCTTGGGCTTGGTCCACTCCACACGAACGTGTCCAGTCGTAGGCTGCTGACTTCCCTTGCGAGGAAGGCGGCCAGGTCTAGGAGGGATGGCTCGGGACCGTTGGGATCACGGTGGTCTCTCTGCCGCCGAAAGCGCTCTTGGCGGGCTGGAGGGAGCTTCTCCAATATTCGTTCCACATTAGAGTTAGCATATAGTTCATATCTCCCTTTCTCCTTTTGGGACCCCAGCATCCCTACCAGGGATTGTACCTTGATAGAGGTATCGCTGTCCGTCTGCAACACTACTATCACCAACATCTAAGAAGGGAGATCCCCCCTTGAATGGCCCTTCTAAGGTTTCTCTCCTCCACACTGCCTGTGGAGCTTTTTTCCCTATTGTTAGGTTTTAGTGAGTTTTTCCTTACCTTCGCGTGGGATATGTCTGGGAGTGCTTGCATTCTTTCATTTATTTGCATCCATCTAAAAATGTTTGCACCTTATGGTGTTCTTGTTCTGTTCTTGACTTATTGTTATGTTTTCTTCTTGACTTGTTTAAAGAAGATCTGTACGGCCCATGGGGACATTAACGTGTGTTGTCGGGCCCTATAAATAAATTTGATTTGATTTGATTTAGAGAGGTCATCCAATGCTCTATTGTCTTTGGCTGGGGGGAGGCGGTCGATATCTCTTATTTCTTGTATCGCGTAGTCCCATATGCGTCCATAACGCTGGTCGAGGGCCACTAGAGCCGCGGAGTATGGGGTGCTTGAGTTGGAATATGCCAGCGCTATATTATGCGCTCTGGGCACCTTGAGATGCTTGAGGAGGATGGCATATTTGTACGACTCATCAGGGACGTCGGACATCATAGTCTCCAAGCACATCCGTAATTCCGTGTACTGTGCTCTGTCCTCGTGCGTAAAGTCTGGGAACGTCGGTGTGCCAAGGTACGATGCCATGGATGGCTGGCACATTGGTGAGCGTAGGGGAAGAGGCCTCCTGGGCGAGTCTCCCCGTACGTGTTGTCGTGGGTTGGTACTTGGTGGGTACCAGAGGCCGGGTACCCAGGTGCTGTTCCTCGGTGCTGACTGTACGTCAAACTCACCCGTGAGTTGAGTCGGGGGTTTGTAGTGCAGTGATTCGGGGCTGAAGTCTGGGCTATACTGGGCCTCCTGGTCCAGAGTACGTTGCTGCTGGTGGGCTTGACTTTCCTCCTCTTCCTCTTCCTCTTCTAGGACCTGAAGTCTTCTATTCAGTCTCTCGGCGACGTAGGCCGGTTCTTCCTGGTGGCTGGGGATCGCATGGACCGGTCGGGGAGGCGGTTCGGAGACGTAGACAGGATCCTTCTGTTGGCCGGGTCCCGGGTCGCTTGGTCGGTAGGGGAAGGTGCCCTAGACCCTGGTCGTGATGATCTCCGGGAGCTCCGTGCGGAGAGAGGGGGTGTCGCCCTGGCAATCAATTGTTCTATCATCTGCGCCTGCAGCCGGTCGCGCTCTGCTTTGCGCTGGGCATGGGCGGCGTCGCGCTCTGCTTCGCGCTGGGCATTGGCGGCGTCGCGCTGTGCATTGGCGGCGTCGCGCTGTGCATTGGCGCGGTCTCTTTCAATGTTCTCTTCCGTCTGAAGGCGTCTCTCCTCCAGTCTTATGCGGTCGTCTTCACTCCTTTGTTGCGCCTGGAAGCGCTCTCGCTCGGTTGCAGAGTGTTCGCGTTCACTAAGGGCTTGCGCTTGGAGTTGCGCGTGAAGGCGCTCTCGTTCCGCTGCAGATTGTTCGCGCTCGCTCGTCTGTTGAGCCTGAAGGCGCTCTCTTTCCATGGTAGAGTGTTCGCGCTCACTTAATTGTTGCGCCCGGAGTTGCGCGTGGAGGCGCTCTCTTTCCGTGGCGGAGTGTTCGCGCTCACTAAGCGTCTTTGCTTGAAGTCGATCGCGTTCGGTGGAGGCTGTCAGGGTGGCGATGAAGGCTTGCGCCAGTATCTGGTCCGCCTCGCTGGGGGATGACACTGACGGAGGTGATCGGCTTCTGACAGTGCTCATTGGAGATCTGTTCTCCTGGCGCGCCCCGAGGTCCATCTCCTGGGCGCGCTTCTCTTCTGGTCGTGTGTCGGGTTCTGTCCCTGGAGCGCTTTCTTTATCCTGGAGCTCTCCGGGGACTATCCCGTTGACGTTGTCTGGAGGTATAGTCATGTCATGTCCCACCTGGTCCCCCCCGTGAGATTGGTCAGTTTCGTTAGAACCCACTGGGGTCTCTACTGGCAGGGTCGCCTGGTCGATAGGATTTGACATGCTTTGACTATCCGCTTTATCCGTATTTAACGTCTGTTTAGATAAGCTAGGTAGTAGAACGACAGCGTATTCCTCCAGATAGGGAGGTGGCTGACGTTTGCGCTGCGGGCGTTCTAGCTTGGGAGAGCCGCTTGGGGAGTGTTCACCGCTGGCCATGGTTAATATTAATATTATATTAAATATTACACTGATACCCTCCGGCTCGAAGGACCAATTGTAACTGAGGGGTTACAATACCCTGACTGTATTAAAGATTGTGATATATTAAACCACTACTAGTTATGTACTTTAATTACTGGCCATACAGTACATGAATATATATGGTGAACACCCACACAAGAATACGGCATTGACACATAAAGTACTATTGGAGGGTTATTTATTATTATTAAGCAACGTTAGGTTACAGATTGAGAATTAGGCTCGCGCTTGTATGGCGAAGAACATACGTAAAGTCAGTCAAGAGCATAAGTCAATGAGAATAGTAGGAATACTAGGATGTGTCTAAGCTGACGCCACCTGTGGTATAGCAATTATATGGGCCACACCGGTACCAGCTGGAGACACTGGGGGGTTCCCTCTGGGGTGTAAGGCCGGGAGGGGTAGAGGAATGCTCGGGTACAAAGTCTGGGTCAACAAGGAATAACGAGGCTCCAGATACAGGAGCCGGTGCATGTACTCCCTTGATCAGCAGACAAAGCAATAGTTGTAATCCAAGATGCTCGATAGCATTGACGACAGCCAGCCAGCCCCTTCCAAGAGGCGGGCCCGAGTGGTGATCCTCACGAGGTTAAATCCCAAACGACAGTGGAATCAACAGTGCTCTTCTCCGGTGGTCACGGTCCCAAAGCAATATAATCCAACCAGAAATGGTTCTGCATTCGCCGGTGTCGATTCTCCTGTGTACATATCCAACGGTTCTCGCCTAGGACTCCTCGGGTGTGGGCACGGATTTAGGCCGCACAGCCTGGATAAGTGCACTAGCTAAATACACGACGAACCGGTGGTAATGCTGGTCACTAAAGAACTGTAGCCGCACGATACACTATAAATGATCGACTATTACTTCACATAGATTAAGTCGAACTCAACCTTACTGCGTTAAACTCTGACACTTTAACATTCTAGTCGCACGCGGTTCTCAATGCTCTATTTAGATGCAAGGTTGCTCACTTCACTGCACGTTGACTCGTGGTGAAGGCATTAAGGTTTTGGTAAGACTACTGCTGTTTACACCTGCGCCGTATTTATACGTAAGGTGAATATCTAGTGCCAACCTCAGTTCTTGTCTCGTATTACTACGCAGACTCTGGGCATGTACCGACATGCCCGGAGTTGCCTTTGAACTTGCCGTTGGGGGCTTGGTCGTTGGCGCCTGGGGTCGCTGTCCAATAGGAGAGCGAATATTACTCTGGTTTGTACGCAGGTAAAGGGATATTCCGTGTATATATACAAATAATATACAAGGTATATCAAACGATACAAATATATATTCAGTTTAATCTGACCCTTTGCAACACGTTACATTTTTTTAATCTAGATTAATCTATGGAGTGAAAAATCTTCAACGTTCTGAACTTTCAGCAGTATATTTGCTTGTTTGGATATAAGAAAGAGGTCTAGCTGAGTCAATGTTGATGGTTTTGTTTGTTTGTTTCACAGGACAGAAACTGTATTCAACGGAAGCTATTAGCAGTCTTTGAATCTAAATATACTTTCTTTGTGTTGATTTTACATTAATTCCATGATTTTACTATAGTAAATATCTGTTACAAGCTTCGGTCTTAAGTAGAAAAATGCTATTTTTAATCTAGATTAATCTAGATTAATTACAGAAAATTGTGAGATGAATTAGTACATTTTTTTTTATCTATTGACAGCACTAATTTATATACACGACCATGCAAAATGCCAACCTGCACATCGACAGCAATTAGGAGTTAAGTGTCTTGCTCAAGGACACTTCTACATGCTGCCCAGGAGGAGCGGGAATCGCACCAGGAACCTTCCGACTACCAGGCGACCGCTCTACCTCCTGAGCCACTGTCGCAGAAAACAAAGATATTCTTTCCACCCCTGCAAATACTCTGTATACATGCATTATACCTCCCATTACTGCGTGTTCTGTCCAGCAGTGACACTTCCTCAGGTTCCCTTGTTGACCCTCTGACCCGCTGCATCTGCATGAGCTCGTTATCCTCCGCTAAGCCACCGAGTGTAAATGGCAGAACCGAGACCACGTCCGTCTATGTAATTACTGTACATGCTACTGCGAATACCCCTTGTGTTGGTGCGAGGCCATTGATCTGTAATCAGCATACCACTGCCTACATTAGCCATGTCAGTAAAGCCCCCATCACAGCGTTCGCGTTAGCATGTGTTACCAGGCCGCGGTGCGCGGCGGGATTGAAGCTAACCCCGGGCTAAAGCTCCGCTTGAGGGGTCTCCACTGATGGTCTCCGCTGATCCTCTCGTGTGAATTAGCCGTGGTTTATCTGGCTCAGACGACAGGCTGTGGGCTCACTTATACTGTATCTCTACCACGCACTGATGTGGAGATCAGAACTGCCCCCTCGCTGGAGACATTTAAGTCCTGACTAAAAACTCACTTTTACACCCTAGCCTTCAATAAACCCTGATTTTCCCACACCCTAACTCACACACTCCCATGCAATTGTATATTGCCCCTTCCACCCTGTATCTGAGCTTGTGTTATTCTATCCCCTGTGTGCTATATTGTACTTTGTGCTACTCTATCCCTGTGTTGGCCTACTGCTGTCCTATTCTCTAACTGTACTGTCTTGTCCTGCTGTGCCTTTTCTGTAATTTTGTATTATGAATTTTATGCTTTGAATGTACAGGTTGGCTCTATACATAAATTACTTGACTTGACTTGACTTGATTTTCAAGTTTCAAGTTTCTTTAATAGTTGTCATACAGAAGTACAGAATACTTTCATACAAAATGCTTCTTACTGTTACGCTCCAGAGACTGTGCTAGACAAGATAGTATCAAATAACATAGTGCATGTAATTTAGAAGAAGAAAATTAGGTCACAGTGTTCGGTATATACATATGTACAATGTTCTGAGTTACCATATAATAATATACAATACTATGCAGTGTACTAATGTACAGTACTATATAGTGCAAGAGAGAGAGAGAGAGAGGGAGGAGTACTTATTATTAGTTCTGCCGAATTCTGCTCGTGTTGCATTCCACCCGCATCCTGATCCCGTAGAGGTGCTATCAAGGGCACACTGTCGGTGCGGATAGATTTGAGTTTTACAGACATCCTTGAATTGGATCAAGGAAAGGAGCGATTTAATGCAAAACACAACACACGTGTCCTCACCAAGGCCTCTGGAAAATAAATGTATAATAAAACACAAGATACTTAATGCCATAATGATAAGGATAAAACATTCAATGAAGAAACCCAACCCCCTTATCAAACATCTATAGTCAGAGTGGTCAAATAAAAAGGTCATTCTTTAATTTTCTCTAGGCCATTTAACTAGCTTTATGCCTAGTACCATCTACATCATCCTACAGCCCTTCTCTCTGGCCTCAGTACCATCTACATCCTCCTACAGCTCTTCTCTCTAACCTCAGTACCATCTACATCCTACAGCTCTTCTCTCTGACCTCAGCACCATCTACATCCTCCTACAGCTCTTCTCTCTGGCCTCAGTACCATCTACATCCTCCTACAGCTCTTCTCTCTGACCTCAGTACCATCTACATCCTCCTACAGCTCTTCTCTCTGGCCTCAGTACCATCTACATCCTCCTACAGCTCTTCTCTCTGGCCTCAGTACCATCTACATCCTCCTACAGCTCTTCTCTCTGACCTCAGTACCATCTACATCCTCCTACAGCCCTTCTCTCTGGCCTCAGTACCATCTACATCCTCCTACAGCTCTTCTCTCTGACCTCAGTACCATCTACATCCTCCTACAGCTCTTCTCTCTGACCTCAGTACCATCTACATCCTCCTACAGCTCTTCTCTCTGGCCTCAGTACCATCTACATCCTCCTACAGCTCTTCTCTCTGACCTCAGTACCATCTACATCCTCCTACAGCTCTTCTCTCTGGCCTCAGCACCATCTACATCCTCCTACAGCTCTTCTCTCTGGCCTCAGTACCATCTACATCCTCCTACAGCTCTTCTCTCTGACCTCAGTACCATCTACATCCTCCTACAGCTCTTCTCTCTGACCTCAGTACCATCTACATCCTCCTACAGCTCTTCTCTCTGGCCTCAGTACCATCTACATCCTCCTACAGCTCTTCTCGCTGGCCTCAGTACCATCTACATCCTCCTACAGCTCTTCTCTCTGGCCTCAGTACCATCTATATCCTCTCCTACAGCTCTTCTCTCTGGCCTCAGTACCATCTACATCCTCCTACAGCTCTTCTCTCTGACCTCAGTACCATCTACATCCTACAGCTCCTCTCTCTGGCCTCAGTACAATCTACATCCTCTCCTACAGCTCTTCTCTCTGGCCTCAGTACCATCTACATCCTCCTACAGCTCTTCTCGCTGGCCTCAGTACCATCTACATCCTCCTACAGCTCTTCTCTCTGGCCTCAGTACCATCTACATCCTCCTACAGCTCTTCTCTCTGGCCTCAGTACCATCTACATCCTCCTACAGCTCGTCTCGCTGGCCTCAGTACCATCTACATCCTCCTACAGCTCTTCTCTCTGGCCTCAGTACCATCTACATCCTCCTACAGCTCGTCTCTCTGACCTCAGTACCATCTACATCCTCTCCTACAGCTCTTCTCTCTGGCCTCAGTACCATCTACATCCTCCTACAGCTCTTCTCTCTGGCCTCAGTACCATCTACATCCTCCTATAGCTCTTCTCTCTGACGTTAGAATCAGGATCTCCTGTACACGCCCCCGAAGCAAGATGGCGCCTGTGTTGGCCAGCCGTCGGCCTCGTCGGTACTGTCCGCTTAGTCTCCTGCTTGTTAGTACTCTGCTTCTATGTATCTTCTGCCGAGACATCTCCACCCTACTGGTTTATGATCGACAAGCTCTTTTAAATCTAAGAGCCTTCAGCGAAACGCTTTCATCACATTGTTTGGGTGAGAAAGTGACAAGTCTCCCCCCGTTCTCCTGAATATACCTGCTCACCTACGCCGCCCTCCCTGTGCCTCCCTACGTAAAAAACTTTACAGGAGAAGGGGAAAACGAGGCGGTGTACACGTCAAAATCAAGGCCTACCTGCTGGCCTCCTCGTCCAGGATCAACGTCGGTCCCCTCTATGATGGATGTCATCTCCCTGCAGCCAAACGCTCTCTGCTCCCCAGAGACCGCTGGCTCTGTGCTGTTCTTCCCGAGTCCCGGCCGCCACTCTCGGGACCGGGACTGTCTGCCGTCACCCCCTCGCCTGGCCCTGCTCCCCTTGGGCTGACGCTGGACCCCCCGCATCAGCGCTGTATTCCATGGGCCCGCAGGCCGAGCGGTGGTGTGTGTTTTGATGTCCTTCGGCGGCTGGAGCGCGCCCCACCGCCGGCTAGCCCAGAGCTAAACTTCCACTTAGCCCTGTTGAATGCTAGGTCGATAGCCAACAAAACGTTCATTATAAATGACTTCTTCACCTCCCGTGGCCTGGATTTCATGTTCATTACCGAGACGTGGCTCCAAGTTGGCGAGCTACTGCCGCTCTCTGAACTTCTCCCCCCCGAATGCACTTTCTTCAACACTCCTCGCCCCTCGGGCAGAGGGGGTGGAATAGCCTCGGTGTTCAAATCCACGTTCCACTGCCGCCTGTCACAGCCGGCAGCGAAGTACACTAGTTTCGAAGTTCAATCTTTTGAACTAAACTTGTCATCCGTCGTGTTCTGCGCCGTCATATACCGCCCGCCTAAATACAACAAGGACTTTTTAAATGACTTCATGGACTTCCTCTCCGGACTGATGGTTAGATACGATCACATTCTCCTATGCGGCGATTTTAATATCCATGTGTGTTGCGAATCACATCCCCTGTCGCGAGATTTCCTAAATCTCATTGACTCTCTCAACCTCACCCAATCTGTCACAGTACCAACGCATGAAAAAGGACACACACTTGATCTCGTTCTGTCATTTGGGCTATCTATGTGCTGCTGCTTTTTCTGACCACTCACCTATTGTTTTCTCCATTAAAATCCCCTGCTCTGCTATTTCCCCTCATGTACCTACAAAACAATCCCGCACGTTTACCTCTGACACTGCTGCCCACTTTTCTGAAGCCTTCTCCAGCTCCCCAATTTGTGTCCTAAATGCAAATAGTGTCCCAAATATCGATGACTATCTCTCCATGTTCAATGAGTCATGCACCCATATTTTAAATACTGTAGCACCTTTTAAAACTAAACGCATAAAAACCCCTCCCCACACCCTGGCTAAATGAATCCACGCGTACTCTCAGATGTGCATGTAGACGTGCCGAGAGGAAGTGGAGGAAGGACAGGTTGCATGTATCCCTCCAAATCCTACACAGCGCTCTCTCCATCTACCAAACAGCTGTCAAAACTGCAAAAACAGCTTACATCTCCAACTTAGTCATAGCAAATTCAAACAAACCCCAGGCCCTGTTCAAAGTCCTAAACTCCCTCACCAACCCCTGTGCCACCCCCTCTATTGTACCTTCATTAGCTCTATGCGAAGGCTTCCAACAGTTCTTCATCAGCAAAGTCTCTGCCCTTAGATCTCTCTCCCCCTTGCCCCCCTTGTCCCCCCGACCCCCCCTCCTCCCCCCCCACCCACTGCCTGCTGTTTTTGACCAGTTTGCCCCGGTCTCCCTCTCCTCCCTTTCCGATGCCATTAAACACCTGCGACCAACAAATTGCCCCTCAGACGCACTCCCCTCACGCATTCTAAAGGAAGTACCTGACCCTGTCCTCCTCACATTACTACCACTACTAAACGCTTGCCTCAGCACTGGATGTGTCCCGGCTGCCTTCAAGCACGCTGTGGTCCAGCCCCGGATAAAGAAGCCCAACCTCGATCCCTCTGTCTTCGCCAATTTTAGACCCATCTCACAACTACCATTTTGAAAGACACTCTGAGAGAATACGGCGAGTCCGGGAGTCGAACTCGTGTACCCCAGATCCGTGACGCGCACGGTTGTCCCCGACGCCGAAATAGCGTCCGAGGTACGCGGTGAGCTACTGGAGCTCCCCAAAAATACAGACTACTTTTATATGAAATGCTTCTTTCTGTTTTGCTCCTGACAAAAGTGTTCAATATACATATATACAATATACAATGCAGAGTAGAGAAAAAGTAACTGAGTTACAATACAATATACAGTACAATGCAGAAATGGGATGAGGTACAACTTAGGGTAATGTGCAATGAGGTATGCGTTGTAGTGCAAATCTCTTAACCAATAAATATAAAGTGTGTTAAAGTGTCTAAAGTGGGTGCTACAGTGAGTTGTTTATTTAAAGTGAGTGTGTACATGTGGATGTGTGTGCTGTGCGTGTAGATGATGGGTTCTTACATAGTGTTATTGTCGTTGAGCATCCTGATGGCCTGGGGATAGAAGCTCCTTCTGAGTACTGATTAATGCGGCCGACCTGCACTCCCTCTACCAAGCGCCTCTTCCTTCCCTGGTGTATTCTGAGGCATTTTCCTGATGTTACTTTCTACCACAAGGACAGACCTGGAGCCTCTTTCCCTCCACCGCTCCACCCCTGCCCTCCACTGATGCATTCATCTGACCCATAGTGCTGTTCTCTATGGTTCTAGTTCTCATCTGACCCATAGTGCTGTTCTCTATGGTTCTAGTTCTCATCTGACCCATAGTGCTGTTCTCTATGGTTCTAGTTCTCATCCTCATAGTGCTGTTCTCTATGGTTCTAGTTCTCATCCTCATAGTGCTGTTCTCTGTGGTTCTAGTTCTCATCCTCATAGTGCTGTTCTCTGTGGTTCTAGTTCTCATCCTCATAGTGCTGTTCTCTATGGTTCTAGTTCTCATCCTCATAGTGCTGTTCTCTATGGTTCTAGTTCTCATCTGACCCATAGTGCTGTTCTCTGTGGTTCTAGTTCTCATCTGACCCATAGTGCTGTTCTCTGTGGTCATGTTCTCATCCTCACAGTGCTGTTCTCTATGGTTCTAGTTCTCATCCTCATAGTGCTGTTCTCTGTGGTTCTAGTTCTCATCATCATAGTGCTGTTCTCTATGGTTCTAGTTCTCATCCTCATAGTGCTGTTCTCTATGGTTCTAGTTCTCATCTTCATAGTGCTGTTTTCTGTGGTTCTAGTTCTCATCCTCATAGTGCTGTTTTCTGTGGTTCTAGTTCTCATCCTCACATTGCTGTTTTCTGTGGTTCTAGTTCTCATCCTCATAGTGCTGTTCTCTATGGTTCTAGTTCTCATCCTCATAGTGCTGTTCTCTGTGGTTCTAGTTCTCATCCTCATAGTGCTGTTCTCTGTGGTTCTAGTTCTCATCCTCATAGTGCTGTTCTCTGTGGTTCTAGTTCTCATCCTCATAGTGCTGTTCTCTGTGGTTCTAGTTCTCATCCTCATAGTGCTGTTCTCTGTGGTTCTAGTTCTCATCCTACTCATATAGCCCTTTCACACCGGCAGGGCTCCGTGCCGGTTCCGGAATCTAATTTAGAACCGGCCAGCGCGTTCAGACCGAAAATGAATTGGCTCGGAACCTGAAAAGTTGGTTCTCAGCTGGAACCAAAAAAAAATCGTGTTTTCCTTGCAAACTGTGACATCATCAGTGGGCGTGTCATATTCTATGCTGTGAAGACAAGCGAAAGAACAGGAAGCGACAGAAGGAAGGAGACAGCGATTGACAACAATGTCAGTGGAAAAATAGAATGTAAACGCACTCAACATTGTATCCAGCTCCGGTGTAGGCTATCATGTCTGCAAAATATATATATAACATTATATATACTATTTACATACCATTCGCATTATACGTAATCAACTTCTACGTCTTCTCATCAACAGTTGGTTCATGCTGGATTTTTGGATAAAAACAAATATCTGAAGTAACGGAACGAAAGCTCACAGATAATCAACGGGATCCGCCATTTTGCCACCGTTGCGTTTACTTCCGCCTGAGTAACGCCCCCCCATTGATGACGGAGGACCGTGGAACTTTGGTTCTGCTTAAACTGGTGTGAACGCGGGCTGGTTCGCCAGAAAGCACCAAGGTTCTGACACTTCAGAACGGATGCCAGAACCAGAACCGTGTCTGTCTGAAAGCACTAATAGTGCTGTTCTCTATGGTTCTAGTTCTCATCCAACTCGTAGTCTTGTCCGTTCCATGGTCTGTAACCGTGTGATCTGCCCGTGAGTCATCTTCCACCCCTGCTCTCGCAGACTCTAGGGGTATTTTCCCTGTATTTTTATTGTAGCTTTTTGGGTGCAGCGAGACGGTTTACGGTCTGCACCACCGCTGTAATAATTATATTACATAATATATGAATAATAATTAATAATAAAATATTAAAGGAGCGGCTGGGTGGTGCAGCGGACATTGCACTCGTCACCAACGCAAGAGACACCGGGTTCGACTCCGGCTGTCTGCGTTGCCTCCGGCTTGGGCCAGCCGTCATACTGACTCAATTGGCAGAGTCAGCGGGTGGAAGTCGATGGATGGTAATCTGGACGTTGTGGACAGCGACTCCTACAGGTCGGTTGGGGGACGCCTGCACAGCAGAGAAACGAAATGGCGGTGGTAGTGTGAGCCTCCCACACGTTACACCTCGCCAGTCCGCGCTGGCAGGTGAAAAGATGTGACAGGCTGCCTCCTCGTGTATCGGAGGGGACACGTGATGCAAGGCTTCTATCCTCTCTACAACTGGCCAGTGGGGGGCATATGCGAGCAACGTTCAAGACAGGGGAGGGGAGAATTGGCACAGCGGAATTGGGATGGGAGAAAAATTGAAAAAAGAGGAGAAAAAGTGGATCAAAAAAATTATAAAATATTAAGCAGCTCTGTAGCGTCTCATTTACACAGTCCTCCTGTAGTTGTTGTGAAACATGACAGTCCCGGCTGTCAAAAGTAAATCCCTTACGTGACATAATAACTGAAGAATGAGTTATGAAATGAAAGAGTAGATGAGAAGGAGATACCATGACTTCTGTGTTAGTCTGATCAATGTAAACGGAGACATAGAGGTGCAACAAACACTGGTATTTGTTAATTTGTAAGGCCCTTATTGGTAAACTGCCTCCTTATACTACATCATTATTGCAATCTGGAATGGAATGAACAGTCCTTATATCATGGTATTATTCAAGTTCAAACATAGTACAATGTAACAACATAACTTTAACCACAGTAGTACCATGGTAAATTATTTATACAACAGCGGGTCATGGTAAAACTGAAATTACCATCAAACTACCATCATACTTTTTCGTAAGGGATGGAAGGTATCCACGGTGCAAAGCAAATACAGATGTAAAAGAATAAATACAGTGTTGAGTATTGGAAAAGTGAGAAAGTATTCTCATTATGGCTGCGCTATGTGGACACTCTACTAACTACACACATTGACTATTTTAGTTATTTAAAAACACGTCAACTATTTTAGTTATTTAAAAAAAACAATCACATGCACTGTTTGATCTTGAAATATGTATTTTCAGCATTTAAAATGTATTTAAAAACCCAATACCAGACTTGTATATGATGCACATTTATGAACTTAATTAAATAGCCTACAAAAAGATACATGAAATACTGCATTGAAAATTACGCGACGAACACACAGCTCAAACACATCTGGCTGTTCAAAAAAACTAAATTGTATTATATATTAATATATATATATATATTATGAATTATATATTTTTTCTCATATTTTTATATTCAGATTACCCTGCCCATGCCTGTACCTCTCCTCCCCCTGCTGCTATGACTCACACATTTCCCCAAGAGGATCAATAAAGGAATATCTTAACTTTCATAAAAATGTCAAACCTTTATACTCGAAAGGCAACTGAGGTTTCCTTCACTCACAGTCACGTCGAGTGTACATACAGAGTTAAGCAAAATAAAGCCATATAAAATCATAACAATAAGACAAGTAAGGGTAACAATCAATTAAAACATGTACATCTGCAGTGATACATGTTGGAGATCAAGGTTTTAAACTCTGCAACAGAGGGGAGAATCTCAAGCTTTAAGCTCATTCCATGAGCTAGAGGGGCATCATAGCAAATGCAGATTTATCTTATCTTAAATCTTATATTAAATTATCTTAAATCTGACCGTATCTTAAATTCTGTTCATACTTTTCATGGATGGCTGTTGTAGGTGAACTGCCTAATGTATCCAGTCACCTCCCTAATGAATTGGGCAGCAAGGCGTTTTTGACACTGACACTGATTAATGAGAGAAGGGGAGAAGAGATGGGGGGGGGGGGGGGGTGATGGAGACGAGAGGGTGGCCGTGAGAGGAGGACGGGCGGATGTGGAGAGATGGACGGATAAGGGTGGAGGGAAGAAAAACGATGGAGAGAAGGACAGAGGAAAGTGGAGAGAGAAAGAGAGAAAGAGAGAGAGAGAGAGAGAGAGAGAGAGAGAGAGAGAGAGAGAGAGAGAGAGAGAGAGAGAGAGAGAGAGAGAGAGAGAGAGAGAGAGAGAGAGAGGTGGCGGGATGAGGAGACACAGTCGAAGTAGAAGAATGGAGTGACGTGGAGAGGGGGGGGGAGGATGGAGGGATGGAAGATGGGATAAGATATTTTTGTATTGATCCCCTTGGGGGAAATGTGGGTGTCATAGCAGCGTGGGGGAGGGGGGAGGAGGGGGAGCATCAGTGGCTCAGGAGGTAGAGCAGTCGTCAGGTAATCAGAGAAGGTTCCTGGACCGATTCCATGGCTCCTCCCGGGCACCATGTTGAAGTGCTCTTGAGCAAGCCACTTTAACCCCTAACTGCTCCTGATGAGCAGGTTGATGAGCAGGTTGATGAGCAGGTAGAGCAGGTCAACACCTTGCATGGTCCGCCATCGGTGGGTGAATGTGAGGAATAACGTGCTTTGGATATGCAGGCCGTTTACATAAATATAGGCAATACCATTAGCATATAAAAAAATTACATATACAAATACGAGAACAATAAACAATGTAAACTTGTGGAGAGGGATAGAGGATAGAGAGAAGGAGAGGGGGACAGAGGGAGAGGAGGAGAGGGATAGAGGGTAGAGAGATAGAGGATGAGAGGGATAGAGGATAGAGAGATAGAGGAGGAGAGAGACAGAGGATAGAGAGATAGAGAGAGACAGAGGATAGACAGATATAGGATAGAGAGATAGAGGATAGAGAGATAGAGGATAGAGGGAAGGAGAGAGGGACAGAGGGAGAGGAGGAGAGGGATAGAGGATAGAGAGATAGAGGAGGAGAGGGATAGAGGATAGAGAGATAGAGGAGGAGAGAGACAGAGGATAGAGAGATAGAGAGAGACAGAGGATAGACAGATATAGGATAGAGAGATCGCGATTGTGATGAACACAATCCCTCAGATGTTTATTCTGATGTGATGTGATGAATCTCTGTATGATCTCTCCTTTAATAAAGGGCAGGATCTAACATACACATAGGGCAGGTGGGGGGGGGGGGGGGGGGGGGGTATGCTGAATATGATGGTGTGCCTTTCATGGATCCATGCAAAGGTTTGGATTTTTACTATTATTAATTTGAGACATATATACTTCTGTATAGCATGTATAGCAACCTATAATTTACTCTTTGATGTCCGGCTCTGACCTTTTTTGATTGATTTATTGATTGAAAACTTTATTAACAGATTGCAGAATGAGTACAATACAGTACGGCTCAATACACACAATTATTAAGGGGATGTAGACCAGAGAAAGACTTTCGTCTTGTTTACATCAGAGTCCCCCATTTTCAATTCATAATGACATTTATGACATACACGACAACATACAGATATATCATGACATTTATGACATACATCTACATGACATAGATATACAGTACTGTTACATTTGTGACATACAAGATATGCAAATATACAGTACTGTTAAATAGAGATCCTAACAGAAAATATATACATATGAGGGGGAGGAAACTGTACATTATTTGGGAGGGGGGGTTTAGACATTTTACGGGGGCCAGGTGCTCTTTGTCTTTCTTTGAGAGCGGTTTTGAAGGTGGGATACATTTTTTTTACAGCTGTGGGTAGGGCGTTCCACATTGATGTGGCATAATTGCGAAACGTGTTTAGTCCCTTGTTTGAGCCGAATCTGGGTTGAACATGAAAGCAGTGAGGTAAGTTTGTCTTCTTGAAGTTGTTCTGACTGAATCTGCAGTGCACCCAGCTTCTCAGCCTGTCATCATTGCACTTCCAAATTGCAATCACCGCTGGAGTTGTCAAGGGTTGCTTCTTGAAGCAGTCAAAATGCGCTCCTTGGCTACACCTACAATGGTTGTCAATCATTTCGACATCAGCTGTGACCGGTTCAGAAGAACCCACATTGAACTTGAGAGGTTATGTATCCTTTATTCCTTCCGCGCCGGCAAATTATAGTCCCTTGTGTAACTACTGTAACCAGAGTGCTACGGACTGGTTTAAGTCAATCAGCTTGCGCCAATATGGGCAGGGGCACAATGGGGGCACATACATTTACTCATTTAGGGCAGAGGCACAATGGGGGCACATACATTTAGTCATTTAGCTGACGCTTTTATCCAAAGCGACAAGTCATCAGGAAGGGCACAACTATATCAGCTGAGTAACAATGTTCATCAAAGTGTTGAGTGCTACAGTGTAGGTTAGTTTATTAGGACAAGTGCATGATGACAGTAAGGTTAGTTAGGGTTAGATTTTTTTTTTTAAATATAAATTCTAATAAAAAAAATAAAGAAATTTCTGGGGTGGCACCTCAGGGGCACCTGAGATTTCAGGGGGGGGCACGTGCCCCTGGTGCCTCAGTGGTAAAATCGCCACTGCCCATGACATCATTGCGCACCTAAGTATGGACTGCATTTAAATAGCGCTTTTATGCAAAGCGTTTTATACAACTCGTGCCTCACATTCACCCATTCGCTCACACATTCACACGTCAGACTACACCTCCGTATACCCAGGAGAGGGGGGGGTGGGGGGGGGGGGTGCACCATAAAGGGGAGGTTTAATAACAAGGAGGGGACAAAGACATGTCCTTATGAGAAGACAAGTCTTTATCGCCCACAATTTTCATACAAACCAATACGTGTCTCTAGACTCTGGTTCCAAATCAAATCAAATTTATTTGTAAGGCCTGACAACACATGTCAATGTCCCCATGGGCCGGACACGTCTTTTTTAAACAAGACAAGAAGAAACATCACAATAAATCAAAAACAAAACAAAAACACCATAAAGTCCAAAAAATGGAAAATAAATAAAATAAATGCAACACATAAATGCAGACATACCCCACGCGAAGGTAAGGAAAAACTCACTAAAACCTAGCAATAGGAAAAAATGCAACACAGGCAATGTGGAGGAGAGAAACCTTAGAAGGGCCATTCAAGGGGGATCTCCCTTCTTAGATGTCAGTGATAGTAGTGTTGCAATAAAACAGACAAAACAGTTGGTAAGCGTGCACTCATGTGTGTAGTGAAACACAGATAAGTGCATGCAATAGTGTCGTGTATTCGTAAATTAATATCTAAGGTTAATTGCAGTACAATGAGGTTGCTAACTGGATGGAGAAAAGGAGAGGGACATAGAACCATGGTCCTCATCTGACTTAGTCAGATGAGAAATAACCGTATATAGCAAGATCAACAGGAGCTACTGTATGGTCCAAACTCATTTATTTGCAGAGCGGCCAAGAGATAATGCATTGGTTACATACAGGAATGAATTCAGCATAATACATGATTGTACAAAAGGATTGATGAGGTTAATCACAATAGCCCAGACACGGTGGCTCTCACATCAAGACAGTCTTGCACATTAATAGTATTCATGTTATGTATGAAATAGACCAATAGTACTTGTTTGCCACCACATGGTAAACCTGGTCAAAGATAGACATCTTCCTCTAAGTTATCACCAACAGGGATTATTATACAGTTTACTTACATAGCGGCAAAGTAGAACCATGGTCGGTGGGTGATGGAGGCGCAGGACTCAGACCCCCTGGGGAACGGTTGTGGCGGGTCATGAGCTGGCCTGCCCTCTCTCACCAAAATACCTTGTTTTATACCCTGACTCCCCCCATAGTTTCCTTGCTTCCACACATGGCGTTTCTCCTTAGATGACCTTCTGGGGGAGGCTGGTCAGCCCCCCCTGACTTCCTTGTTTGGTGTCTTCTTCCAGTTTCAACATCGAGGAGATCTGATGACTTCAGACCTTTTAACATTCCCTTCTGGGGCTTATCTGTCCCAACATGTCCTTCCTCGTGGGTTTTGCCTGCAGCAGCAGGGGGGCTGTGGCCCCCTCCTTTTTGGGCTGTTGCTTCCCATGTTGGACAGAGAGGGGGTTTGCCTGTGGCCCCCTTTGAATGAATCAATCATTTTTAACATTCCTAAAATGGTATTCTTCTTTGTAAGTTACTTTCTAATAGGTTACTATAATCTTGTTATTATTCCAACATTGTTTTCATTCTAAACTAATATAATGCAATTATATTTTCTGTGACCTCTAATGTTGGTTAGCGCAGCTGTCCTTCTGCCAATACTGAGTCACCGTTTTCTGTGGGGTGTGACTTTGCCGTCCTAAATACAACTGAATAAACAATGTTATCATGAGAGGTTTTGCCTGAAGGCTCCTCCGGAATGTACTCTGAGAGTCCCTGTAATGCATGCAACAGTTCACTATTTAAAGCATTATTTTGAATTAACTATTTACACAGATATTTTCAGTTTTCAGGGTTGATCTAACAGTCTTGTTCAAGTCAATATACCATAATAGCAACTGAACATTTTGAAAGATAAAAAATAGAGCTGATGGTGAATCTATTTGAGGCAAGGGGGCGGCGCGGAGAGGGTCTCATCCTCCCGGTCATCATCACAGGACGTCCAACACTCCGGTCATCACTACGAGACAGCCACTCACAGGGAGCCAGGGAGATGGGACGCGTCTATACTTTTCATAGCCGCATTTCTGCAGGACGCTCTCTGATTGGCCGACGCCAGTTTCTACACTGGTTAGGCTTAGGCACTCTTTCGAAGTAGGTTAATGTTAGAGTTTGTCTTAGAGCGTGACGGCAAGTTCTTTCGACGGTTAAGCTTAGGCACTCTTTCGAAGTTGGTTAAGGTTCGAGTTTGTCTTGGAGCATGACGATAGAACGCCAGGTAGTTTGCGGGCTGTTCGACGCGGAAATGGGCAAAGACACAGCTCATCACGCGATTGGGCAAACATGTCAGTGGCCAATCAGAGAGCGTCAGTCAGTGGCCAATCAGAGAGCGTCCTGCAGAAATGCGGCTACGGAAAGTATAGACGCAGATGGGACAGGCGTTAGAGTACAGTTCAGCACATATCCTGAGGCAGGAAAAAGGTATAATAAACTTCATCAGCTTTTAAGTAGGGTCCTTTCAACCGGCAACAA
This sequence comes from Notolepis coatsorum, assembly GCF_963971535.1. Lineage (NCBI taxonomy): Eukaryota > Metazoa > Chordata > Actinopteri > Aulopiformes > Paralepididae > Notolepis > Notolepis coatsorum. The sequence continues at coordinate 6,338,123 of NC_140180.1, read as the reverse complement.
TATCACTAATGACAATTGTATTACAAGGTAACGACATACAAATATGTCACATCACATTGTAATTTGTACCATTATACAATAATACAAATATTATTGTATTATTGGCCGTATCGCCGAACCATACATAAAGTACACATCTTCCAGGTCCCTTCATATCTCACTATCTGATCTAGAGGGTGTCTTTACTAGGGCTGTCAAAGTTAACGTTTTTCTGGACAGTATTGGTAATTTTGGTTATTGATTTTATTTAATAAACACACATTTGCATAAAGAAAGGCTACCTGTCCACTCCCATGTCGATAATATTATTAAAATCCCTTTAAGGTACATTTTGAACAGATACAAAATGTGCCATTAACATGCGATTAATCGCGATTAACCATGGGCAACCATGCGATTAATCGCGATTAAATATTTTAATCAATTGACCGGCCTATTGTTTTACCATTCAGAAACCACCAACTCCATTGATTCCCTGCGTCTTCCTGGTCTGAGCTTGTGCTTGTCGTTGGGTTTTCTTCTACCTTCATGAACCGGTAGCACAGGGCAGGTAAAATCAATTCTCACTGAAACCCATCTCTATCCCCACTACAGTAGACTGGCTACTCTAACCACCGCACACCGTTCCTTCGGGCCCCAATGCCATTAACCACCACCAGTGTTGGGGGGATGATGCATTATTTACAAGATAATCACATTACTTTTTCCCGTCAGCGATGTAAGGCATAATTCTTCCACGTTCAGTAATATTACAGTTATTGATCTAACAAGGTTGTTATTCGCACATAGCGTATGTTAATGTTCCCTTTTCATTGTTATGGATTGATATGAATATAGTGATGATTCCCTCTTTATTGGCATGTCAGGGCCATCAATTTCCCCTCCCCTTCCCTTCCTTTGTCTTGTTCCGCGTTTCCTCCAAATGGAGACGCGTCTCGAGAAGATTCAGACTTACAGCTCGATGGTGCGTTTCGATGGTGTGGTTTGGTGTTGTGTTTGACCATGCAGCCCCGACCGCCAAGAACCTTGGTGTTGTCCTCGACGACCAGTTAAACTTCTCACATCGCAGCGACAACCAGAACCTGCAGATTCCTCCTGAGCAACGTCAGAAGGATCCGCCCCTTCCTGACAAAAGAAGCCACCCAACTCCTCGTCCAATCAACAGTCATCTCCCGCCTCGACTACTGCAACGCACTGCTTGCTGGCCTCCCGGCCACTGCCACCAAGCCTCGTCAACTCATTCAGAACGCAGCGGCCCGCCTGATCTCAAACCTACCGAAGTCGGCCCATGTCACCCCACTTCTTAGGGACCTGCACTGGCTCCCCATTGCTGCACGAATCCGCTTCAAGGCCCTCAACCGGGCATACCGTTGTGAGGGTTCGGTGTGGGTATAGGAGAGGAAATCCCAAGTGCAGGAAACACGAGCAGAGAGAGAAGAAGCTGAGACGACGGATGAAGGTGAACGGGCTTTTACTGAACAGTTGCGACAAAGATACACGTTACAAACGGTAGCAAAACAAAGCAAACTGTAAACCCGAAAACAAACTATACACAGCAGAGCTGGCAAAAATGGACTAAGGAAGGGAACAGACTCACAGGGAATACTGGTGACAAGGTGAGTACGACCGAACACAACTAATGAGAATCAAAACAATGCAATACAAGGCAATGGCACGACAATGAATGTGAGGAACGGGCAGGTCTAAATAGTGCCTGTGATTAATAATTACTAATGAGTGCCAGCTGGTATAGGCCAGGCATGGCCAAGACAGGTGACAGAAGGTATTTAGTCAAATAAAACTCACATTATTAATAAAAGCATGTGTAAAGGAATATCAAAAAAGAAAACATATGTAAACGAACAACCCTTAAGGGAACATATATAAAGAAGTTAACACTAATAAAAACATGTGAAAGGGGAAGAGCCTTAAAGGGACACATGTAAAGTATTAACACTTAGAGAAAACATATGTAAAAGAGATGAACCTTTAAAGGAACATGAAAACATAAACCTTTTAAGGAAACATAAGTAAAGATAAACCTTTTAAAAACACAAGCTAAAACGCACCACACAACATGAACAGAGAAAACACAGTAGCATTAATAATATCCAGAATAAGGTCCAATATCTGGAGCTGCTGCGTTTGGCCACCAGAGGGCGGCAGAAAAGCACTGTTCATATTGTTCGGACCGGGGCCCTGGCCGGAACCATGACAACCGTGCGGCAAAAGGAACCGCTCCCGCCTACCTCCGGTCAATTGTCTCTAACTACACACCATTGGAGGTTATTGCATGACTACTAGTGAGGCAGTGCTTCACTAGTATACAAAAAAAACTAAAAACTAAAAATATTATAGAAAGAAATAATAATAATAATAATCTAACCCTAACTAACCTTACTGTCATGCACTTGTCCTGATATACTAACCTACACTGTAGCACTCAACACTTTGATGAACATTGTTACTCAGCTGAGAGTTGTGCCCTTCCTGATGACTTGTCGTACAGAACTTATAAGTAACTTTGGATAAAAGCGTCAGCTAAATGACTAAATGTATGTCCCTGTCCCTTCATATAAACAGGTCATGTTCACAGCTTGTCCGCAACGCCCCAACTCTGGACTCATTAAAAAAACTCCTCAAAACCCACCTCTTCAACTTGGCCTTTAACCCCTAATTTCTCACTTTTTATGTTGTGTCTGTCCACTATGTTTGCTACTTTTGTAATTTTCTCCCCTGAAGGATGTCGGTGTTTCTCAATGTATGTAATGTATATATATTGGGGGAGATGACAGCATCTAATGGTGCTAGGTCAGAAAGGGAAATGTGCACGATGGTGGAGGCGGTTTAGAGGCAAGCAGCAGTCAGTGTTGTAGCAGCGAGCAGGGTGTCTGCATTCCATCAGCACAAACAACTGATAAGAACAGCAGCAGGCAGAATGGGCAGAGAGAGTTTGACATTAATGAAACAGACGTTTTTAATGTGTGTTAAAGGTTAAAAGCAGTTACCATGACAGCGCGTCACATGGCAACCAGAAGAGGGGCGAGGCCGTCGTTGCTATGACGAAGATTATATAACTAAGGTTTCTTCCGGGTAAGGGCAGACTAAGAGAACGATCTAGACATGAAGCTGACACGAGCGGACCTGGATCAGAGACGTTCATCTCTCTCTCACCCTCGCCGGTGGGGAAGGGAGATGACTACCATCTAGTGGCGGAGTGGGGGAGTGATTCAAGTTAGGACACTGGAACAAGTTATTATAATAATAATAGTGATTCCAGGTAAAAGAGTTTAAGTTAATTTACCAGTGATTCCAGTTAGAAGAGTTTAATTTGATTAATTTCCAGTTGCGCCTTCTCACACCTGATAAATAGGGCAAGAGTTTTCAGAGAACACGGTCACCAGAAAGAATTAGCGTGCGCGATCGCGCTGGGGGCCAACCATGGGACAAAGATAGGGCGCAAAAGTGGGTATCGGTAAGCTGCTGGTGTCGCGGCGGAAGACGACAACAGGGAACCGACCTGTAGGACAGATCTGGGTGTTGAGAAGGTGGTAGACTAGTAGATAACGAGTGCCATTGGCTGTATGACACCCACAACGTCAACACAGCCTGAAAGGGCGTGGCCATGGCAGGGGCTTGCAGAGAAAATATATATAGAGAACTGGAGAGGACAATGGAATGAGCTGCAAGTCCCCACGCCATGGTAAATGAGCGGTCGGGGAAACACAAAGGAAAGTCGAGTGTACAGAGGACTCCTGGGTTTGTTTTTCTGCTTTCAGAGTCTGGAGATGACCGACAGCGAGCGAGGGAGACCACCGACAGCGGTGGAGACGGCCAACGGGGCGGAGTCCAGCGGTTGCAGGCAGTGTTGCCCAGGGGAGAACGAGGCAGACATCGGAGGGGGCTTTCCTGCGGAGACGCTGTTTCGAGGCGTTTTGAAACCTAGCGCGTGGGCGGGTTTATTGTTGAATCATGGACAAACAGGGACAAGATCGAGACAAGAGACAGCATGAAAACGACAACGTGAAGTCCTGTGTATTCATTGAGAAACCAAGTCGTTTGTTGATTCTGACAGTTGTTTGAAGAATCAAAGGGGGGAGTGAAGGATGTCTGTGTTTCTCAATGTATGTAATGTATATATATTGGGGTAGATGACATCAACTAACGGTGCTAGGTCAGAAAGGGAGATGTGCACGGTGGTGGAGGCGGTTTAGAGGCAAGCAGCAGTCAGTGTTGTAGAAGTGAGCACGGTGTCTGCATTCCATCAGCACAAACAACTGATAAGAACAGCAGCAGGCAGAATGGGCAGAGAGAGTTTGACATTAATGAAGCAGACGTTTTTAATGTGTGTTAAAGGTTAAAAGCAGTTACCATGACAGCGCGTCACATGGCAACCAGAAGAGGGGCGACGCCGGCGTTGCTATGACGAAGATCATATAACTAAGGGTTCTTCCGGGTAAGGGCAGACTAAGAGAACGATCTAGACACAAAGCTGATGCGAGCGGACGTGGATCATAGACATTCATCTCTCTCTCTCACCCTCGCTGGTGGGGAAGGGGAGATGACACATCATCATTAACTTCGGCTAACGGGAGAAGGGTTGTGGCTAATGACGAGGCCTTAGCCACCTTTGGACTAAACAGCAGAAGACGATAGAATAATGAATTTAGTGTTCCATCAAATACTTTTTCAAGGACAATACGAAATGGGTAACATCTGAGGCTTTTGTTTATGTAATAAACAACGTTTTTCAAGAAAGGTACTACGCTGTCCAGTGTCGAATACTTATGGTTACGGATTGCATTAAAGGGGAATGACAAAGATTGTACAGCCAGTATGAGAAGATGACGGAGAAATAAAACACAACGCAGAGTCAACGGATAAAGAAGCCAACAGATGAAGAGGTGATACTGGCTGATTGATCTAAATCTAACACCCCCTATGTAAAGCGGCCTTGGGTCTTCTGAAAGGCGCTATATAAAATGAAGTTATTATTATTATTATTATTATTATTATTATTATTATTATTATTATTATTATTATTATTATTATTATTATTATTATTATTATTATTATTATTATTATTATTATTATTATTATTATTATTATTATTATTATTATTATTATTATTATTATTATTATTATTATTATTATTATTGTGCTCAAGACAGTACTGGTATTACGGTATGTCTTGTGGAATAATGAAGTGAATCTAATGGTCACTGCAGTCGAGGCAGAGAGGACCCAGGAAGTGACCTTGCAGAGAGTCAGGGATTCCTTTACCTAAAACCAATGCTTTAACTCAGATTACAAGTAAAAATAAATTAAGAACAGCAATTATTCAGAAAGAAATCAGTTTGGACTATATATATGATGTGATATGAGGTGATGATGGCTGACTATAAGTGTGGTGCTGACTATGGTAGTAAGTCATACTGGTCAGCAGCGTAACTAGTAAGAGTAGGTAAGGGATATGTACAGATATAGATGCAGTATCTATATTTCAATATTTATATATATCTTTTGGGTGTGTTTTCCTGTTCTGCCTGGCACTTTACCTCTTACAGTAATATGCCTCTCTCTCTCTCTCTCTCTCTCTCTCTCTCTCTCTCTCTCTCTCTCTCTCTCTCTCTCTCTCTCTCTCTCTCTCTCTCTCCCTTTGCAACTTTGCACACATTCACATACAAAGACTACATCCACAATGCAAATGAATCTCTAGAGAACATCACACAGTAGATAATAAAGGAACCTGCCAACATGGTAATAGTTGTATTTCCAAACATAATGCATAGGAAGCAGCATAAGTACAGATGACACCGTTGACATCACACACATAGCAGTGTCTGCTCCGTTGCCAGTAAAAGCACAGGCTGAACAGTAGTAACCTGTTTTCTGCTCAGCTTCCTTGGTGCTCCATCATCACCTCCTGCATACATATAACCTGTAACCACAACTACACACACTGGTAGGTTTATGTTCATGTTTTAGGATCCTCGTTGCCTTAGAAACGGCTATTCTTCCTGGGGTCCACACAAAAGACACAATGAAATATAACCATCACATGATGTATACTGTACATTCACACAGTTACAATTATCAATAAAACAAAGAATATATAGGAAGTCCTCTCACCAGAATAACATTTTATGTGGCCCATTTAGTACTTTAGTACTCGGGGCGACAGTGGCTCAGGAGGTAGAGCAGTCGTCTGCTAATCGGAAGGTTCCCGGTTTGTGTCGAAGTGTCCTTGAGCAAGACGCTTAACCGCTAACTGGTCCCGATGAGCAGGTCGGCACCTTGCATGGTCGCCTCCGCCATGTGAATGTGTGTGTGAATGTGTGTGTGAATGTGTGTGTGAATGTGTGTGTGAATGTGTAAATGTGTGTGTGAATGTGTGAGTGAATGGGTGAACGTGAGGAACAATGTAAAGCACGTTGGATAAAAGCTGTTATATAAATGCACCTGTGGTACCCTTGACTGGGATTTCATAATCAAAACTGTTAGATCAACCCTGAAAACTGAAAATATCTGTGGTAATAGTTAATTCATGGATTACATGGACTCTCAGAGTGATAGAGCAAGAAAGATGCAGCGTCAGTATTGTGTGACATTCCTGAGGAGCCTTCAGGCAAAACCCGCTCTCTGTCCAACATGGGAAGCAAACAGCCCCCCTGCTGCTGCAGGAAAAACCCACGAGGAAGGACATGTTGGGACCGATAAGCCCCAGAAGGGAATGTTAAAAGGTCTGAGGTCGTCGGACCTCCTCGCTGCTGGGAACTGGAAGAGGACACCAACGGGGAGGTCGGGGGGGGCTGACTGGCCTCCCCCGGAGGGTCATCTGGGGAGGGGCGCCATGTGTGGAGGCAAGGAAACTATGGGGGGAGTCAGGGTATAAAACAGTGGGTTTTGGTGAGGGAGGGCAGGCCAGCTCATGACCCGCCACGACCGTTCCCCAGGGGGTCATCGTCCTGCGCCTCCATCACCCACGGATCATGGTTCGACTTTGCCGCTATGTAAGTAAACTGTATAATAATCCCTGTTGGTGATAAACTTAGAGGAAGATGTCTATCTTAGACCAGGTTTACCATGTGGCGGCAACAAAGTACTATTGGTCTATTTCATTGACATAACATGAATACTATTAATGTGCAAGACTGTCTTGAGGTGAGAGCCACCGTGTCTGGGCTATTGTGATTTACCTCATCAATCCTTTGTACAATCATGTATTATGCTGAATACATTCCTGTATGTAACCAATGCATTAACTCTTGGCCGCTCTGCAAATAAATGAGTTTGGACCATAGCTCCTGTTGTCTGGCTAATACACGGTTATTTCTCATCTGACTAAGTCAGATGAGGACCATGGTTCTATGTCGCTCTCCTTTTCTCCATCCAGTTAGCAACCTCATTGTACTGCAATTAACCTTAGATATTCATTTACGAATATATGACAAATTGGTGCCGTTTTAAGACCCGTTCTGATTTGTTCACAAAATGAGCAGGCAGTAAAAGAGCCGGGGGTTGGGGATTTGCAGTGCAGAGTGGTGGCTGTCTGGATGAAGGTACGAGAGGGAATAGGAAAATTGGTCATGTATAGCCGTAGTAGGGCCCAGGGTGAATGTATTCTTTGCGTACAGGAAAGGTGGAGTGATGTTAGATTTAGACTGTCGACCTGCTTGCTTGGGGTTTTATTGCAGGTAATCCGAGCAGCGTTTTTGTGCCATGCCATGGTAAGCAGGAGGATGGAACTTTTTTGTTTTTTGTTGATTATATAGAAGCGACGGCCCGACGAGTGGTTATTAGTCATATTTTAGGGACAGGCTAGGGCTGATGGTTAGGGGCACATTTTGGAAAAGAGTGAAGAGGAATCTCTAGTTAGGAGGCTGCGTGGATTGAGCAGACCTAAGTGATGGAAAGTGTACAAATTTGTGTGACTGTCTGGTGAAAGTAAGAGCTTACGGTGATCCAAAGCGCATAGGATAGTTTAGGTAAAATACTTGAGGGAACACGGCGAGGAGCAGGTAGAACGTGGATTATAGTTACAAAGATGCAGGAAGTGGGACTGTGAAGTGGCTGGACAGTGATGGACAATGCAGGGTAGTCGGACATATCTTAAAGAGAAGATTGTAGTGTAGGGTTAGGTAAAGAGTGTGAAGCATGTGTAAATGTGGAAGTCTATACCCTGTTAGTGGGACGAAATTTTATTATTAAATATATGACTGAGCCAGGGGGATATAGGGACTCGGGCCAGGTTACTTAACAGATTTCTTTCATAAAATCGGTACGCTGGCAGTTGACGTTGGGAGACGTTTCATACGTGAAGCTGAAAAGACAAATCCGATATCATACAAGCTTAAGTTCACCTTTTGTTGAATCTGAGAAATATCAAGCTTGTGGAGGAAGGATACTGTAGGAAATATGGAATTTGTGGTTTAAACGGAGAGCACGATAAACCACATAAACCTCCGATTCAAGCCGTCAGATGGCTCTACAAGTAGGAAATATGGAAATTATGGTTAAACGGACGATTTGGCCATATAAACCTCCGATTCAAGCCGCCAGGAGGCTCTGCGAATGTACTCTCTGCGAGCTACTTAAAGTGTATGGTGAAAGACTCTGGAGTAAGTAAGCCGAATCTCAAACCTTGGTATATAGAGCAGTTGGAAATTGAATGAGGGACTTGCACTTATGATTAGGACAAGTTGCATTGTATGAGCGAGGTTTAGGTTAGGAAATGCACTTAGGATGGATGTGGCTAAAGTGGATGGTATGTTTATAAATAGGACAATGTTTTGCTAAATATATATGATGGATGGATGTCTGTTAGAGGTTATGAGTGAATGCCAGTGTATTTTTTGTATGATTATAAAACTCTAGTGACCAAAACGGCAGCGGAGAAACCATAACGCTGTCCGTTGTATTAGGAAGGTTCGTTGTTTCAAGGGCAGTGGGACGTGGCATAATTTAGCTTGCTACGTTAGCCGCGAGGACGACAGCGTTAACGTATGGACGCTGCGTTGCGATATCGAGTGAATTGAGTGAATGGCGAGAGTGATGGAACCAAAATGATGTGTGAGATTCATTGACATTTTTTAAATCGGTGGTATTAACCCCCTGAAGTCTAAAGTTTCTAGCTCCACCTTCTCAGAATATTCTCTTTTTTTTTTGTTACATAATGTAAAATTACAGATTCATACCTTCAAAATAAGCCATCAATTGTCAAATTTGAGACGATAGTTTTCAATCAATGTCCTATCAAACATTCTGGTAAAATCCTAACAACTTTTCAGTATAGGACTTGAACTAGATCCAAGTTCATTCAGCTATCTGATGAGAGAACTACACTCCCAGAATTCAATGTGATCATTGTCACTAGAACCATTTCACACCTGGAGCAAAGGCCCAGTCATTCCTTTGTTATTCCAGTGAATGGACCCAGCAGGAGGCCTAGCCTAGCGACAAGCGGCCACTACATAGTTGGGTATTGAAAAAATGCTCATATACACATAGAGAATAATAATCAACAAGAAACATCAACTGTATCAATTGTATTGTACAATGAACAACCCTATATATCGCTTTTGGATTACAATAGTAATACAAGGTAATGTACTGATTTCTTTTGATTTCTCTGTTTGAGAGAGAGAGAGAGAGTGTGTGTGTGTGTGTGTGTGTGTGTGCAGGGGAGTAGCTGGGGGGGGGGGGGGGGGTTAGGATGATTCCAAGGGCCCAGCAAATGCCCCAAATTTTTTTATAGATTGGGGGCCCCACATTTTTTTAATAGATTGGGGGCCCACAAATTGATTCTTTTCATGGGGCCCAGAATCTCCAGCTACGCCCCTGTGAGCGCACCTTTCTCTAGAGAGCTGTCATCACCGTTTACCTACCTGGGTTCCATCCTAGAGGCTAATCTCTCCTGTGACAAAATGGCATCCAATGTAATAAAAAAAGTCAACCAACGAACTCGATTCTTGTACCGGATCTCCTCTCTGGTAAACAAGAATACCCTGAAGACTCTGGCAGGAGCACTCATTCAGGGGTACTACGACTATGCTTGCACCTCATGGTACCAAAGCACCTCAAAGGCGCTAAAAACTAAATTACAAACATCTCAAAACAAACTGGTCAGACTACTGCTTGACCTTACTCCTAGAACCCACCTCACCCCTGCCCACTTTGACAACCTAGGATGGCTTAGAGTAGACGACAGAGTACAGCAACTTGCAATGGGCCTGGTCTACAAGATACACTACACGACCAAGGTACCCATGTACATGTCAAAATACTTCCCAAAGGTCAGTGAATACCACGATCACAACACCAGAGGGAGCTCCACAAATCATGTTAAACCCAGATTCGGCTCAAATAAGGGACTAAACACGTTTCGCAATTATGCCACATCAATGTGGAACGCCCTACCCAAAGCTGTAAAGGAATGTGGATCACTACCCACTTTCAAAACCTCTTTCAAGGGACACCTACGGGAGACTGCAATTCAACACTGGCCCCTGTAAATATCCTAACCCAACCCCCTCCAATGTACAGTCATTTACCTAGTATGGTTTTGTCAATAGTCCAATGTACAATTTTGTTTGTTTGTACAGTGTCTCCCCCCCCCCCACCTCAATGTACAGTTTTGCTTGTTTATACAGTGTGCCCCCCCCCCCCCCAACCACCTCCAATGTAAATTACCCAGTATGGTTGTCAATATCCCAACGTACCCAACCCCCCCCACCCAACCTCCTCCAATGTACAGTTTCTACGTCAAATGTATATACTCCCTTTTCTTGACTCCTTCTGTATCACAAACAGTACTGTATTTGCAAATCTGGTATGTCATAAATGTATAGATGTAGCAGTACTGACTATCTGTATGTCATGTATGTCATATATGTCCGGATGAATTGAAAATGGGGGACCCTGACGTAAACAAGACGAAAGTCTTTCTCTGGTCTGCATCCCCTTAACAATTGTGTGTATTGAGCTGTACTGTATTGTACCCATTCTGCAATCTGTTAATAAAGTTTTCAATCAATCAATCAATCAACCGTGATGCGCGCTTGAATGAACTGCGAGATAACTCATAACTCGTACACACACGCACTCTGTCTCTGCCAGTTATGTTGAAGAAAAGCATGTTAGACTACTTTTAATACATAAATTAACGTTCCGTCGGGTCCCGTGTATTCTAGAGAATGATAATAATAATAATAATAATAATGCAGGACGCGCTGAAGAAGCATACATAGAAGCAGACTCGACATTAACGTTCCATCGGGTCCCGTGTATTCTAGAGAATGATAATAATAATAATAATAATAATAATAATAATAATGCAGGACGCGCTGAAGAAGCATACATAGAAGCAGACTCGACACAAGTTTCGTCTCGACGCTGCGTCTCAGCGCACACACACACATACACGCACACCACATTATTCTGCGAAGCAGCTCAGTGTCCCGTGGATATTATTGCAAGAGATAATTCATACATATTATGAAAAGCCGATGCCGATCTGTTGTTTAGAATTTGGATGGGGGGTAGCGAGTCTCGGATACCTCTCACCTCTGCGCGGGGGTCTAACACCTATTCACAGCGCACACGCTTCTCTTGTGTGTGTGCGCGCGTGCGTGTATGTGTGTTTTGTGACGCGCTGTAGTTCTCTCGCAAACGGAAATAATTACAAGCATACCATCTAGCAAGAATGAAACGTATTTACAAGTCGTATTATGTTTAGCAAGTAATGAGACATATATAATACATCTCAAAGCACTCGAAATTGTAATTTTTCTATTTTTATCGATTTCTGAAAATATGTACGTTTAGAGCATTTAGAAGACATTCTAATTCTTTTGTTCTCCGCCCACGGGAGCAATACGCCCCGTTGACTCCTAAGGGTTAAATTAAGGTCTTAATTTAATGTAGTAGGTATCGAAATAAGCGATTTTTGGGAGCTGATGACGTCACTAGAAACGTCTAAGCATTGGGAGCGTTGGATTTAAAATACTGTGTTTTTCGGCCAGGCGGGGCCAAACGGGCGAGCGAACTGATATAAAGATGAGAATATATGATCTGTAAACTAGGGCTTAATAAGATTAAAGTTATGAGGCGGGGTATAACTGTGTTGTTTAGAGTTGGATTGGTACTGAGCGGATTGAATGAATGTACGGATCTCGAACAGCACGTAACGCGCGGCTCCCGGGAGCGCATTGAACATAGCATCAGGGCTGGCTAGGCTATTAGCTTGCATACGGCTGTTTTGTGAAATTGCGGGCGACATGTGTGATGATTAGAGTTTGGAAAATAATGGTTAGGGAGTATTGGAGGATGCGGTGGTTGTCGTTGCATTGTATTAAGTTGAAACGGAGTGTTTTATGATAATAGTTGTACTTTGTCGCGGTGCATCGGTTGCTGTGTGCCGTTTTGCGCTAGTGCGCATGCGCGGATCGCTGTTTTTCATTAATTTCGCTCAGAGGACGAGAAACGGGTGAGAAGAGATTTTGCATTGTGTAAAATGGTTGTATTTGTATATTGTGCATTGTGTTTTTGTGTACACAGGGGAAGATATGTAACATTATCAGTGGTTGGTTTAGGGGAAGAAGTCGGTAATGGACTGCAAACATTGCAGTGAGCCTATCAAGGAGAAATTAATTACTGGATGCATTGCCTAAAATAAGCTGGGATTCACAAACCTAGCTGCTCTGGGTTATTGTATTTAATGGAAACATACATATATACATTGGACACAAGGGTATATTTTTAACCAAGGGGGGATTGAGTGGTTGATTGATTAAAAATAGTACAGCTAAATACATACAATTGTTAAGGGGATGTAGACCAGAGACAGAGTCCCCCATTTTCAATTCATCGTAACATTTAGGACATACATGTCAGACAGATAAACAGTAGTTTGGGAGTAGCTAGAATTACATGTTGCTTGCAGTAGAATCATTTGTCACATTTGTATATAGGAACATTCCTAAACCTGTTTACAACAATTGAGGCTTGGTGCACATTTGGAACTAACCACTGCTAGGGAATTGTGTTAAACATAAGGCTGTTCTAGCGATGGCTTTTGATAAAATGCTTAGGTTTGTAAAATAATTACTTGAACAATGTTGTGTTAAATTGTAGTTTTTAAATCTGTTTAGCTTGTACAATTGTAAGTTTGGAATAATGATGTTGTGTTTTACTGGAGCTTATTATTTAGCTTGAATTAAGGTGCTTGTATAGAATGCATTGATGTTAAGGTGTCAGATTGTAATACACTGTTGAATTAATGTTGCTGCAGGTCTTTAGATCATGGGGGGTGATAATTTAATGATGTAGGCTTGTTGGCATATATTTGGTTGCATTGCTATGTTGAAATACTGTTATTGCTTGTTTTAGATTGTTAGATCTTTAATGCCATTGGTTTACATAGGCTGATGTTTTATATTAAGATTGATTGCAAATCCTTGGGTCACAATAGGATAATTTAGTGACAGGGGACTTGTTTAGATGCTGCTTTGATGACTATGATTGAGTTTTTGCAGTTATTATAAATGATTTGCTGTTTAGTCTGTAATTTCTCTCTGTTTAGCTGTTAGGGTCAGAAAGAATGTGTTTATATGCCCCCAGGGTAGAATGTGTGTGTAATGGTTAACCTTTTGTTGAGTTACAGGAGGGTCAAAGCGGGTAAGGCGATTTAGGAAAGGTCACAGAGCTCACAGGAGAGACCCAGGCTATCTTTACAGAAGCAATTTAGAAAAGGCCCGAGGGGGGTCAAGAAGGGGCAGCTGCTATGAATGGCTGTTTTGTGACAGGGAGACAGAGCAGGCCTGGTCAGATTAGATGCAACAGGAGAGAGGTCACAGCTGGTGGAGATAGGGAGCGTGGGTCAGGGGGTGATAACAGATGACCGGCTATTTTTACAACAGGGGCACAGGACGTGGTTTTAAGGGGCCGTGAACCAGGATCCAAGGCAGCAGGAGGGAGACAGGAGGGAATAGCAGTAACGGAAGGATGAGACAGGGGGCTAATTCAGAAGACAGCAGGAGGGCGAGCGATGAAAATCAATAAGAGGATCATTCAATTGGTTTATGACTTTTGAATGGTGACTATTTTGGTGAGGGAATAATTTGAGACTGCCTGTGCACTGGAATGCATGGATGGGTTTGAATTAAAGATGGATTCCAGTCCATCTTAGAAGTAAGAGTAGGAGTCTAAGAGTAATATTGGATTAGCCTGAGATTGAGAGCAGGGCAAGCTGAGTGAGGCAGGAAGGGATACTAACCTGTGTCTCGTCCATACGTTTGTCTGTGGGTGATTAACAAGTGTGGGAGCAGGTTGAGAGTATTTGTTTATGATGGTTGAAATGATCAGAGTGGCTGTGAATGATTGAGAATGGTTGGAATGATCAGAGTGGCTGTGAATGATTGAGAGTGTTTTGTTTATTTTGTGTGTTTGGAAGATTTATGTGGTATGAAAGATTTTTGATGCAGGAGTGAAGCAGGTGTGAATGTTTTTTTCTTTGTGAATGTTTCGCTGAAGTAAGTCTGTGAATGATGAGTGTGGTCTGTTATTGTCTATGGTTTTTCTTTTTAGTGAATGATTGGGGCTGGTGATGACAGATAGTGAACCGAGTCAGTTATCTGGGCCCCGTTCCCCGTACCTGGTTCAACTAAGTCGATCAAGATGTCATTATCCAGATTCAGTTAACCCGATGTTTGAAGCCGGGATTTTCCTGTTCCTCGAAGGTGGATTCAGTCTCGTTAACTCAAGCCAGACTTGAGACCCAGGATAAGTGCGTGTGCCCGCCTCAGCCGAGAAGGCAGCAAGTGTCGAGAGCAGAGATCCTGATTCTCTAGCGGCATTGATTGATTAATTGATTTAAAACTTTAGTAACATATTGCAGTACGGCTCAATCGCCTCGCCGACAAGTTAAATGCGTTATCTATAGGCTAATTTTAAGTCCCTCATTACCTCAATCAAATCAAAATCAAATCAAATCAAATTTATTTATAGGGCCCGACAACACACGTTAATGTCCCCATGGGCCGTACAGGTCTTCTTTAAACAAGTCAAGAAGACAACATAACAATAAGTCAAGAACAGAACAAGAACACCATAGGGTCCAAACATTTTTTAGATGAATGCAAATAAATGAAAGAATGCAAGCACTCCCAGACATACCCCACGCGAAGGTAAGGAAAAACTCACTAAAACCTAACAATAGGGAAAAAAAGCTCCACAGGCAATGTGGAGGAGAGAAACCTTAGAAGGGCCGTTCAAGGGGGGATCTCCCTTCTTAGATGTCGGTGATAGTAGTGTTGCAGACGGACAGTTGGTAAGCATGCACTCATGTGTGTGGTGAAACACAGATGAGTGCATGCAATAGCAACTGTACATTTTGAAAAATTAAAGATAGAGCTAATAGCGATAGCAACTGAACATTTTGAAAGATTAAAGATAGAGTTGATAGTGGATCTATTTGAGGCACAGGGGCGGCGCAAGAGGGTCACGTCCTCCCCGTCTTAGTCACGGGACATTCAACACTCCGGTCGTTGCTCAGGGACAGCCGGAGACAGGGGGAAGGGGGGTGGCGCAGAGAGGGTCGCGAACTCCCCGACATCATCGCGGGACATCCGGCACTCCGGTCACCACTACGAGACCTCCGAAGACAGGGGGGCACGCAGAGGGGGTCGCAATCTCCCGGCCTTCGTCACGGGACGTCCAACACTCCGGTCAACACTCCAGGACAGCAAGTCATAGGAAGACAGGGAGACGGGACAGGCGTTAGACAGCTCATGAGATTGTAGTAGGCGGACATAGCAATAGATACAAGTGGTAGGCATATATGTGAATGGAGTAGATATATGAAGTAAGCGTATTATGTGAATAGAATAGAAGTACTTAACCCAGCAATGAAACCGCGTTGACTGTTAATCTGTTAACAGTCTGTTAATCAGTTGACAGGACCACGGACAGACGGCGGTGAATAACTGATCCAATGCCTCGGAGGTGCATGTAGAGCAGTCACTACAAGCTTGGCCAAGACCCCGAGGCATCCATCACCTTGGTCAGCGCCAGGAGACGGGTACTCAGAGAGAAGGGGGAGGGAGGGGGGGGGGGGGGGGGGGAGAGGGGGGGGGGGGAAGAGTTAGAGAGTTCCCAATCAATCAGATTATATTTCTTTAAACTTGCCTGCTGGATTGAATAATCAAATGAGATCTTGCTAGCGAAAATAATTAGTTAAACTGTTATACAAAATAACGATACGGCTCTCTTCCCATTGATTGATGTATAGTCGATCTTTTACTTATCTCCACTGTGGTGTAACGGGTTCTTCTTTTGACTTTCACGCAGACGACCGGGGTTCGAAACCTAGTCTTCCCCTTCTTTTTGCGATGTAGGAATAATTAAATTTGGTGCACGTTGAGAGCTATATAAAGAATGACATCCTCAATGCATATAGATTTATAATATTTTAACTTGAAACTAGGCTACTTTGGCGTATAATCATTAATATTATATTCCAAAAAATTATATTGGAAACACGGGGTTTTGAACACCGGTCGCTGGGTTGCCAGGATTGAGCACTACCGCTGAGCCACTGTGCCAGATGGGATAAATTCATTGTTTATACATTAATGAACGAGACAAGATCCACAATCCACGCATAGACACTTCAATTTTATGCTTGAATGAAACACAATCCAGGCGCTCCATTAAACATCCACAGCGGAGAATATGAAAGGAATCAGAGCCAAACGAGCGATAGGTTTCAATCATTAAAAATATCCCAGCGGGATTCATATTTGCAATGCTGCGCGTTGTTAGAATAACCACATAATGTGTACATCGCACCGAGCGAGCGCCACGGTATATATAACGTGCATTATTTAGGACAAAGTGAATTTAGTATCAGCATTTTGGGTCTATTTTACATTTCAAAAGCCCCCTCTGGAAGAATGGAGCACAAAAACGTAATTCAGAATGGTATAAAGCAGATCCTAGACTGTGGGAATAATTTCAGGAAACGCGCTGTCACTTTCTTTGCGGGGGCGTGGCTGTGCTTCATCCGGCTAACTTGAACTTAAACCCTGCTTTCGACCAGGCTCAAACTTTTGGATCTGTTGTCATGGTGATTTGGACAATCCAGGTACGGGGAGCCGGAAAGTCCGGCTTAAGTCAGACTTAACCCAAAGTTATCCGGCTAACTCAGTTATCCAGGTACGGGGAACGGGGCCCTGGTTAGGCCTAACACTAGACGGGATGTTAGATCTTGTGGTGAGCCAGCTGACCACTTTAAAAATGAGCCATATCTAGTTATAGTTGAAACAATAGGGACGATAATAAGTGGTTTTGTTTCTTTTTTACGTGTTTTATTTCTTTTTAACCACTGCCTGGGAGCTCTAGATATGTATGAATGATATTGACTTGTGAAGTTTGATTGATTCTTGTTTTTCTTTCTTTTCTGTGAACTTTCTTTTCAGTTTTGAGTGTGTTGTGTAGCTGTGAGACATTTGGTTGAGTGAAAAGCGTTAGGTTTTATTTTAAAAGCAGTGGTGGTTTTGATGCACTGCTTTCATTCGAGTTTATTTCTTTTAAATGTCTTGGAAGTTGAGAGCCACTGTTGTGTGTTGAAGAAGGTATGTGTGGATGAGCGTTTGAGTGTACATTTTTAGGTTTCTTTTCTATTTTTTGATCTGTAATTGTGTGAACTGGAAGGAGGTTAAAAGGGTCAAAAGGTTTTGGAAACGTGGTTTTTATTTCTTTCGTGTTAAAAAAATGCGTGGATTTTTGTCATGTTTTTAGGTGTGCATGGTTATTACACAGACTGGGGCCACAACAGACTGGAGGTGTTTGTTTATTGAAGTGTGTGGCTTTGTTTGATTTTTTTTCTTTTTCTTCCCAAATGTTTTTTATGATCTGGTGAGGGTGAACGGGTGAAGGCTGAGATGCATTGGAACAGGTCGACGACATATAAGTAGTTACACCACATTTGCATATGGACTTAATGGCTTCCCTTAAAAGTATGTTGACATATTGTGTAAAAGGATTTGCTTTGTGCTTGTGTTTCTTCAACAGCTCAGTCGAGGGGGGATTGCAGATCAGCTCGGGAGGACACATGAATACATTACATTAACGTGGTAACGTAGGGTTTCATCTTCCCTGTTACTCTGCAGTCCAGCGGTGATCAGTTGCCAAATTGTGGTAGGAGGATTCTTGTATGCATTCGCCCCCGTCTCTACAGAACCCCATGCGGGTAGGGCCAGGTTGTAATAACTGAACAGATGGGGTTTTGGGACAAATTTCCAGGCTAAAAAACTCATCTGACGACCAGGTTGTCATGCCAAGATGGATGACTG
The DNA here is from genome assembly GCF_963971535.1 of Notolepis coatsorum. NCBI lineage: Eukaryota > Metazoa > Chordata > Actinopteri > Aulopiformes > Paralepididae > Notolepis > Notolepis coatsorum. The sequence goes on along the minus strand of NC_140180.1, from coordinate 6,319,770 downwards.
GACCTGGGGGCATGCCTGGCCTGGGGGGGCGGAGCTGGCCTGAGGGCTGAGCTGAAGAATGTGGGCGAGAGTCTCTGAGAAATGATGGATGGGGTGGACTGTGGGGGACAGGGGGGTGACTGTACAATGGCTACTGATGGGCTTTGTTTTGTGCACATTTGATTTGGTAAGACGTGCAAACAAAGGGCGGATAGATTATGACACAACGCAGGGATAGGTAGAAGCATTCACATAGGTAGGTTATGGCCAGAGTGAGGATAGGAAGTGAAAGAAATTTTTCGTTGAAAATCTGCTTTCCTCTACCAGACTGGGCTGTGGAAACCAAGGTGTTAACGTTATGACCATTGTATGTGTCATAAAGGGGGGAGGATAGATGGGAAGCAGTTGATTAATTATGCAAATGTGATTGTACTATTTTAAGAAAAAAATAGCAGAAAGAAGATATTATTTCAGAGAATGAATGTAAAGTGAAAATATTTGATACTAATTATGTTTTCTCTCCCAGATCATATAAAAGAATGTGGAAACAAACTTTCTGTAACTTAAGAAAATTGGGTTTTAAAATGTGTGTTTTATTATACTTTAATGTGTAATTTTTGTTATTATGTTAAATTGTATGGCTAGTATGTATAGAAATCAAGTCAAGGTACTTGTTTATGACATTATTAAATGTCAAAGGGAGGAATTGTGGTACCCTTGACTGGGATTTCATAATCAAAACCCTGATCAACCCTGAAAACTGAAAATATCTGTGGTAATAGTTAATTCATGCATTACATGGACTCTCAGAGTGATAGAGCAAGAAAGATGCAGCGTCAGTATTGTGTGACATTCCTGAGGAGCCTACAGGCAAAACCCCCTCTCTGTCCAACATGGGAAGCAAACAGCCCCCCTGCTGCTGCAGGAAAAACCCACGAGGAAGGACATGTTGGGACCGATAAGCCCCAGAAGGGAATGTTAAAAGGTCTGAGGTCGTCAGACCTCCTCGCTGCTGGGAACTGGAAGAGGACACCAACGGGGAGGTCGGGGGGGGGCTGACCGGCCTCCCCCGGAGGGTCATCTGGGGAGGGGCGCCATGTGTGGAGGCAAGGAAACTATGGGGGGAGTCAGGGTATAAAACAGTGGGTTTTGGTGAGGGAGGGCAGGCCAGCTCATGACCCGCCACGACCGTTCCCCAGGGGGTCATCGTCCTGCGCCTCCATCTCCCACGGATCATGGTTCGACTTTGCCGCTATGTAAGTAAACTGTATAATAATCCCTGTTGGTGATAAACTTAGAGGAAGATGTCTATCTTAGACAAGGTTTACCATGTGGCGGCAACAAAGTACTATTGGTCTATTTCATTGACATAACATGAATACTATTAATGTGCAAGACTGTCTTGATGTGAGAGCCACCGTGTCTGGGCTATTGTGATTTACCTCATCAATCCTTTGTACAATCATGTATTATGCTGAATACATTCCTGTATGTAACCAATGCATTAACTCTTGGCCGCTCTGCAAATAAATGAGTTTGGACCATAGCTCCTGTTGTCTGGATAATACACGGTTATTTCTCATCTGACTAAGTCAGATGAGGACCAGGGTTCTATGTCGCTCTCCTTTTCTCCATCCAGTTAGCAACCTCATTGTACTGCAATTAACCTTAGATATTCATTTACGAATATACGACACACCATTTACCATTAACTTTATTTAAAAAGAAAATGCAGTATGGGGCTGCCATTGAAAATGCTATTGCAGAAAACCTCCCCAATAAACATACCTGGCAACCAGTGGGCGTGGCTTTAAGACGAGCTATTTACACTGTGTCTAGTTCACAGGTAAGAACCAGTGGGCGGGGCTTTAAGACGAGCTATTTACACTGTGTCTAGTTCACAGGTAAGAACCAGTGGGCGTGGCTTTAAGACAAGCTATTTACACTGTGTCTAGTTCACAGCTAAGAACCAGTGGGCGGGGCTTTAAGACGAGCTATTTACACTGTGTCTAGTTCACAGCTAAGAACCAGTGGGCGTGGCTTTAAGACGAGCTATTTACACTGTGTCTAGTTCACAGGTAAGAACCAGTGGGCGTGGCTTTAAGACGAGCTATTTACACTGTGTCTAGTTCACAGGTAAGAACCAGTGGGCGTGGCTTTAAGACGAGCTATTTACACTGTGTCTAGTTCACAGGTAAGAACCAGTGGGCGGGGCTTTAAGACAAGCTATTTACACTGTGTCTAGTTCACAGGTAAGAACCAGTGGGCGGGGCTTTAAGACGAGCTATTTACACTGTGTCTAGTTCACAGGTAAGAACCAGTGGGCGGGGCTTTAAGACAAGCTATTTACACTGTGTCTAGTTCACAGGTAAGAACCAGTGGGCAGGGCTTTAAGACGAGCTATTTACACTGTGTCTAGTTCACAGGTAAGAACCAGTGGGCGGGGCTTTAAGACGAGCTATTTACACTGTGTCTAGTTCACAGGTAAGAACCAGTAGGCGGGGCTTTAAGACGAGCTATTTACACTATGTCTAGTTCACAGGTAAGAACCAGTGGGCGGGGCTTTAAGACGAGCTATTTACACTATGTCTAGTTCACAGGTAAGAACCAGTGGGCGTGGCTTTAAGACGAGCTATTTACACTGTGTCTAGTTCACAGGTAAGAACCAGTGGGCGGGGCTTTAAGACAAGATATTTACACTGTGTCTAGTTCACAGGTAAGAACCGGCACAACAAAGGTCTGAATATGAACATATTCTTCAGCATCTTTTCTCCTCAAACTCTGAAATCAGTAAATGACTCTCATGAAGGTGTGTTATTAATAAGGTAACTAACTACTTTCTGTAAACCTGTATATTATTAGAGCTCTTTTTTGTTTTGCCGGCAAGCGCGCGTCCGGTTGAATTATGAGGCTCGTGTCTGTAAGTGAAAGTGAAAGTGGTCAGTGGACGTGAGCCTGAAGGAGAGGACATGCAACGTGAATCTTGTGTAATTGGATAATTAAGCGCCTCGCTGGAACGGGAACAAGGTATTATGTGATTCTGTTTGTTTATGATGTGTGCAGCGATATGGGATCTGGTTCGTTTAACGGTATGGAAATGTTTGAATGTATCTCTATTGTATATAAATTAGATTAGATTAGCATACTGCACCTTATGTGTATACTGTATACTTACTTCATCAGAGCATATATTTAGCATTTATAGCATTTTTGTATTATATATATTAGATTAGATATTAGTTATTAGATTATATATATATTGTAACTATATTTATTGTAGGGCAAATATAACAAATATAACGCTGCCTACTTTCCCATATGCGCATGTCCAGAGTTAATTATATTGTTATATTGTTTACACTGCCTATTTTTCTTCTATTTACTTCTCCACTGTAATATAATTCTATTACCTGTATCATGTATTATACTACCTGTACCTCCCCTCTGTGAGAATGGGGTTTGGCAGAGCCCAATAGCTGAACACAGGAGATGAGAGAATGGAGCGTTTTAGGGTGTTTTAATTGCACTGGAGTGGAGGTCCTGGGCACACAGAGAACAAGGTGTTAGAGCAAGGAATAACAACACAAACAGGTTTGCAAGGCTTTAGGCTGCGGCGTCGTACCTAGGTAGCTAGATTAACACTACGACAAGGTCTGGTCAGGATCTGCAGGTAGATGTACCGTCTTGTTGATCAGGGGATGTACAGCCGTGTTGATTGATGAGCTTGGCAGCGTGTGAATCCGGGGAAGGGGTGCTGTCCATATATGGGTGTAAGGCTTCCGTGGTGAATGTGGGGGAAGAGGAGGAGGAGTGAAGAAGGCTCTCGCCGTGATTATGACACCCTCCCCCATGCTGCTATGATGCCTGAATTTCCCCAAGGGGATCAATAAAGGAATATCTTATCTTAACAGTCGTGCTGACATTAGCTTCTTCTACAGTGGGGTCTGTATGTATAGCTGTAATGTTCTGGTAACGCTAGCTTTCCATCTTTCATATACATACAGTATGCAGAACGATTAGGAATGTCTGACCACTAAGTGTGTCTGACCTTTAACCACCAAAAAATGCAACGTATGACGTATATCAGTTAGGGTTACCTTGTGCATACCGTTTACTTTTACTCATAGTATATATTCAGATTCAAATTCTTTATTGCCTATATTCATTGTGACGTATAATATAACCGATACAACCGAATACAGACCCTCATCTGCCTCACCTTTATTTAGACTGTTTATTTTTCTCATATTTTTATATTCAGATCTAATTTGATTGCCTATATTTGTGTCTTTCTACTATTACCCTGTCCATACCTGTAATCGAAAAAATAAATATGTTAATACTGACAGCCCTATTTCTTTTATATAAAAATCTGCATGTGTTTAGGTTTGTATGTTTGAGTTGAGAAATAATAAACGTTTCAAAATGATCAGTAATCTCTGCATTTTTCTTGATAACCAAGCAAGTAGACACCATTTATTTATTATATCGCAATCATAATCGCAATATTGTCCACAATAATCGCACTCTTTCACCAAATGGTGCAGTCCTAATGTGTGTGTGTGTGTGTGTGTGCGTGCGTGCGTGCATGCGTGTGTGTGTGTGTGTGCGTGTGTGTGTCTCTCTCCAGCTCGATTGTGTGCTCGCTCATGAAAATGGTTGCAACACGCTGAGTCTGAAGCAGAGAGAGCAGATAAGACGGCGCCTGGGGCTATGGGTGTTGATACAGAGGCTCTTCTTTACCATGTGGCCAACAAGCCATTAAGATCAGGCCGGAGCTGCATTCAGATGAGAAGAGATATCAGTCCTCACACACAGCCGCTCTGCTTCATCCATCTCACAGCCTCCGATACGGACCTGTGGTCACTGTTGTTTCATGGTAAATGCTAAATGGACTGCATTTATATAGCAGCTTTTATCCAAAGTGCTTTACAATTCGTTCCTCACATTTTACCCATTCACTCACACATTCACACACCACTGGTTCTTACCTGTGAACTAGACATAGTGTGAATAGCTCGTCTTAAAGCCCCGCGCACTGGTTGCCAGGTATGTTTATTGGGGGGGGGGGGGGGGGGGGGGGGGTGTTTATGCAATAGAATTTTCAATGGCAGCCCCATCTCGCAAAAACTGTGTAAATAAAGCAAATGGTAAATGGTGCATTTATATAACAGCTTTTATCCAACATGCTTTGCATTGTTCCTCACATTCACACACCGACGACGGAGGCGCCCATGGAAGGTGCCAACCTGCTCATCGGGAGCAATTAGGGGTTAAGTGTCCATTGCTCAAGGACACTTCGACACGCTGCCCGGGAGAAGCGGGAATCAAACCGGGAACCTCCAGATTACCAGACGACTGCTCTACCTCCCTACTGTCGTTGATTCCGGCTCCTCCTGGCAGCGTTGAGCGGGTTGGCACCTTGCATGGCCGCCTCCGCCGTCGGTGTTTCAAGTTTCAAGTTTCAAGTTTCAAGTTTCTTTAATAGTTGTCATACAGAAGTACAGAATACTTGTATACAAAATGCTTCTTACTGTTACGCTCCAGAGACTGTGCAAGACAAGATAAGTATGCAATAAAATAACATAGTATAGCATGTAAATTAGAAGTAAAAAAATGAGGTCACAGTGTTCAGTATAGACATATGTACAATGTTCGATGCAGAATAGACGTAACTGAGTTACCATATAATATACAATATACTATGCAGTGTACTAATATACAATACTATATAGTGCAAGGCAGAAATGGGATGAGGTGCAATTTAGGTACAATTTACAGTAGGTGTACGAGTTGTAGTGCAAATCCTTTATCAATAAATATAAAGTGTGTTTGTGTGATCTAAAGTGTGGAGAGTGGGTGCTGCAGTGTGTTGTTTGTTTAAGTGAGTGTGTGCGTGTGGGTGTGTGTGCTGTGTGCATTTGATGGTTGTTGCGTAGTGTCTATTGTTCGTTTAGCAGCCTGATGGCCTGGGGATAGAAGCTTCTTCTGAGTCTTTCTGTGCTCGCCTTAAGACTCCGGTATCGCTTGCCTGACCGCAGCAGTTCAAAGAGGCAGTTGTTTGGGTGGCTGGAGTCCTTGATGATTCTCTTAGCCTTCGCCCTGCACCGCTTGTTGTAAATGTTCTGGAGGGTGGGAAGCCCCCCTCCAATTGTGCGTTCGGCTGAACGTGTCACTATTTGTAGTCTGCTACGGTCTTATGCAGTGCTATTCCCAAACCAGGAGGTGATGTTGCCAGTCAGGATGCTCTCTATTGTACATGAGTAGAAGTTCCTAAGGATCTTCTGACTGACTTGGAACTTCCTTAGGCGCCTGAGGAAGTAGAGGCGTTGTCGTGCCTTCTTCACAACACTGTCAATGTGTGTGGTCCATGTCAAGTCCTCGGATATGTGGGCTCCAAGGTACTTGAAACTGTTCACTCTCTCAACCGGTGCCCCGTCGATGCTGAGGGGGCTGTAGTCCTTGACCCCCGACGTCCTGAAGTCCACAATCATCTCTTTTGTTTTGCTGACGTTCAGGGAGAGGCAGTTCTCCTGACACCACTGTGACAGATTATCTACCTCTTCCAGGTAGGCCCTCTTGTCGTTGGCAGAGATCAGGCCCACCACTACTGTGTCATCAGCAAATTTGATGATTGTGTTGTTGTTCCGCTGTGCCACGCAGTCATGTGTGTACAGGGAGTAGAGGAGGGGGCTCAGAACACAGCCCTGGGGGGCCCCTATGTTGAGCGTGATGGATGAGGAGGTGCAGTTGCCTGCTCTTACCACCTGGGGTCTGCCCGTCAGGAAGTCCAAGACCCACTGGCAGAGGTCATAGTTCAAGCCCAGGTCCCTGAGCTTGGCTATGAGTTTGGAGGGGACTATGGTATTGAATGCTGAGCTGTAGTCGATGAACAGCATTCTCACATAGTTCCACTGCCTCTTGTCCAGGTGTGATGCTGCTTTGTGCAGCACATGGGCTATGGTGTCCTCCGTGGACCTGTTGGGGCGATATGCAAATTGCAGGGGGTCCAGGTTGATGGGGAGGGAGGAACAGATGTAGCCCTTCACTAGCTTCTCAAAGCACTTCATGGCTATGGAGGTGAGGGCTACAGGGCGGTAGTCGTTGAGGCAAGCAGGCGTAGATTTTTTGGGTACAGGTATGATGGTGGACTTCTTCAGACAGGTGGGGATGACAGCCTGTTCCAAGGACAGGTTGAAGATATCAGTGAATACCGGGGCCAGTTGGTCGGCACAGACTTTTAGGACGCGGCCGGGGATGTCGTCCGGTCCTGCTGCCTTCCTGATATTCACTTTTTTAAAGGTCCGCCTCACCTCACCGTGTGTGAATGTGTGAGTGTGAGGCGTGAGTCCATTTAGCATTTAGATCACACATTATGACTTTAGACGTCACTGAGAGCGAGAACTTGAGGTTTAAGGATGGAAGAATAAAAAAGGAAGAATATATTGAGAGAAGCAGAGGAGGCAGATTTTTTTTTTTTTTTTTTTTTTTTTGCCTTTTATTTGTATTGCTTTATTGGACAGACCCGGCAGAGAGGAAGGATAGGAGAAGATATGGGGGGGAGGACATTCAGCAAAGGTTGTGCGTTACGTGGTACATATCTGTGTGAGTTGTTTGGTACAGTACAGGCGTGTAACAATATTAGCCTCTTTCTGCATTGAAATCAAAGGGAAAAAATAAACAAATCGACCTGACTGAAACAACACTTGGAAGGGGGGATGTAGCAACCACTGTCAATCTGGCAACCCAAACCGATCTGGCAACCCTGATCCCTGGAAGAAGATCAAGAGTTCCATCAGGAATTAATTATGTTTCTCCATTCAAACTGGTATCTATAGGAACTTCTGATTGTGTGTGCACCTTAATAGGGAGGTCCGTTGGACAAGAGTTGCAGCTGAACTACAGTGACCAGACGCCCTGTAAAATATCCCAGTTTTCAACATGCAATAATACCACATGGTCCCGGTACAATAGAAAAACATCAACAACGCACCATGCATCTGAATTCAACACTCATTTGTCTGTATATGTATCAATCAATGTCATTGTCAGGCTGTTGCTAAGACACATCCCATGTCTCTTTCTAATAACATACATTTTCTATCCATTCCTTGATGGATCAAAGTAACCACAGCCTATTTATGTGACATGCTCATTATGTATCTATTGTACTTTTTCTGATGAGAACGTGTTGTTGTCTGACTTCAAGGCCTGCGAATGAAAGCTATAACATCTGTACCAGTGGAGGTTGATTGATAGGTTAACCAGGTTTTACTGATTGATTAGCCTGTAGCTCATAGTTACCAAGCTAATGTCAAGCCCTCCATTATTTAGTGTTTCTTGTTTTTGCATTGAAAACCCACAACACAATTCTGCTAACATTTCAGCACCACACAGCAGCTCATTGAAAGTGGACAGCTCCTCTAACCCTACACACACACAAACACAAACACACACACAAACACACAAGACAGCAACATAAGTAAATAACCACATATTTGCGATATCCAACTACTGTATATCCATAAGGCCTGGAACAGAAGGAAATGAATATCGTATGCACAGTAGGGGGGGACATACATAACATACCCAAAAAAGAAATCCCCAAGCTGAAGTCTTTGTTTTGTCATCCATTTAGTAGTTTTGGTTTGTTTATCTTATTCATCATCTCTTTCTGTTCCGTTTGCGTTATCTGTACGTCTTATTTGTGTTTGTATTTATTCGGTTTTGTTTTTCATCCGTGTGTGTCGGCGTGACGCACAAGAGAAGAGAAACGTGTGTGTGAATAATCCCGTAAGAGACGGACCGTGTCGGAGTGGCCAGGCGGGGAAACAAAAAAAAAGAGAGAGAGAGGGGGAGAGAGAGGGAGGGGAGAGAGATAGCGAGAGAGAGAGAGAGAGAGAGAGAGAGAGAGAGAGAGAGAGAGAGAGAGAGAGAGAGAGAGAGAGAGAGAGAGAGAGAGAGAGAATTCATTCATTCATTCATTCTCACACACACACACATAGAGACAGACACAAAGCACACACACACACACAGATACACACACAAAGCACACACACACACACAGACACACACAAAGCACACACTCACAGAAACACAAAGCACACACACACAAAGCACACTCAGGCAGGTTGGAGTGTTCATGGACAAATAGAGCCCATCTCACACTGTGTGAATAGCGCACAAAAGAAGCCTCTGAAAGCGCATCAATCCCAGGTAAGTGCGTACGTTTACGCGTGCGTGAAAGTGCACTACTTTATTTTCTTTTTATTATAGTTTAAGTGTCTTTGGGTTTTTGGGTTTGAAAAGAATGGTCACCCTGTGAGCCGAACAGAAATTGCTATTTTATAACACTGATTGGCCACTTTGCTGCTGACTGGATGTTATTCCTCTCCATGCAGTCAGAACTGTCCCTCTCTCTCTGCATCGTCCACTGCTGGAGTCTCTCTCTCTCTCTCTCTCTCTCTCTCTCTCTCTCTCTCTCTCTCTCTCTCTCTCTCTTCTCTCTCTCTCTCTCTCTCTCTCTCTCTCTCTCTCTCTCTCTCTCTCTCTCTCTCTCTCTCTCTCTCTCTCTCTCTCTCTCTCTCTCTCTCTCTCTCTGTGTTGTCCTCTGCTGTAGTCTCTCTGCCAGTTGGATTCCCCGGTGCCCCTCTGGACTGTGTGTGATAACGACTGGCTGTAATTTGTAATCCTCCCTTTGACTCCTGTCACCAGATAATGTGTTACAAATCACAGCCTTGCAGATCTACTGGACATGCTCATATACAAGGGGCCAGAATGGAATTACAGACCCATAGCTCTTCTGAATGCCGTTCCCGGGCAACTTTCCCAGCTCCGTTAGGGACGGGGCAGAGCAGAAGAATGAGATCCACAAAACAAGTCAGGGGGACAAATAAATCAATGGGACTTTTGACTCTGAGAAACAGCCAATCTATCATGAGGCGGAAACCGGATCAGGAGCTCTGGAGACCAGCCGGACAAGAGCATACAGGACCTGGCAGCCTGTATCAGTTCCGCAACCGTTTCCATTTCCGGGGTAGGCCTGATTGGCTGCGACAGGCACGTGACCCGCCGCGGCCACACCCTGCGGTAGCCCCAGGACGCGCCAACGCGAGGCTGCTGTGTTTCACCGCCGCTTTCCGCCTTCAATGCCGCAGCAGCAAATTGTCATCACTTTCCCCACTGAGTTACCATACGCTATACAATATACTATGCAATGTACTAATATACAATACGGCTCACTTTTCCCACTTCAATGACAGAGCCGCTGTTTAATAATATTGTCGCGGCAGAGCTCCGTCGCGGCAGCATTATGTAGCAGTAATCCCCCCTTTTTTTACCATCGACAACTAGCTCAACTGGCAGCGCTGCCTTGCTGTGGATCCTGCGGTCTGTTGGTGACAAGTTCGAGTCCCTTAAATTTTTTTTTTTTTAACGTGCATTCTTTCGCCGGTTAAGTTTAGGCATGTTAACTTTAAGCATTGTTAAACATATTTACAATTAGCATTTTATAAAGTAGAACTGTAATGTGTACTTTCTCAGTCAGTGCTAAGCAGTGATGCCGGTAACGCGTTACTAAGTAACGCGTTATTGTAATCGGATTACTTTTCCCCGAAAATAGTAATCTAACGCGTTAATCTTTAAAAGCCAGTAATCTGATTGCAGTTACTTGTCCAAGTGGCTGTGCATTACTATTTCGTTACTATCTCATCATAAATTCATAATGCAGGCGGAATGCAGTATTTTATTTCGTTTTCGACAGTCAAAAATACATTTTTGAGCTGTTTTTCTTATTTGGGAGTGACGTGGTGTGGCAGTGAAAGGGTTACACAAGAATGTGTCCCGCCGATCCCGCGGCGTGACTGGACTCTCTGTCTGTGAGTGACTCTGCTTTGGCCCAATCACATTCCCCATCCACAGTCTGCGAATCAGAGGCAGAGTAGGGCGGGTCTTCACAGCACGTCATGTGACATATGCGCCAATCGTGTGACAGCAGGGCTCCGTTGCATTCGTCTGAGAATTCCACCCAAAAACGCTTACAGGAAGAAAAAACGCGGCTTATTATTATTACCGAGGCGCGCGGCTTATTATATTATTAAAACAGCTACTTGTGGGCACTCATAAAAACACCGTGGTCTACAAGTTGTTTAGCGAGAGGATGGTGGTAATGTGCTTCAATAGAACAATGGATCAATGCCATGTCAAAACTCGGCTCCGCTTATCTGAAGGGCTCCGCAGTACACACACAGACACACACACACGCGCGCGCGCACACACGGGATCGCAGCAGCCACACACACATTTCCACTGTCCAATAGACAAGCGCCCTTTTCGACCGCGTGACATTGTTCAGAAGGTCTCGGTCCGCCTCTGTGTGAAAGCAGGCGAACCAAATGAAGAATGCAACAATGTTGCAACTTCACCCCCAGAACCGCACCGAGTCCACCAAAACTATATGTGAAAGCGACCTAAACGTAAATACTGTCTACCGCTAAAAACAGCATTGAAAGCATCTGGAATCACAACACTACGACGCTTCGACTAGGTACAGGAGGACTCGGAGGCCAGCCAAACAGCAAAAGAGAGAGATTGTTTCTTTCCCTATTGATTAATGTATATTTGATGGTGGCAGAGCAAAAGCTCTTATTTGCCAGATTTATAGTTAATTTACATGTTAAAGAGAGACTGATTGTATGTTTATAGAGAGACATTTATAAAAACAATTTAATAGTTACAGTTGATATAATTGAATAGTTCAGCCTGCATTTGTTAGATGTGAATGGATACACTGGTTTTGTAAAACCACTGGCTGGCTGCTCTAATGCTGTGAGCATCATAGACTGTTGCTTTACCATACTTGATGGTACAGAAGCTGAAGCACTAGTTTAACAATTTACGTTATGTGCAGAGAAACAAGTTAAAAACAATTTATGCACTTTCAATAAAGCGTTTTAAAAAAACTGTTGGGGGAACGACGACGACTTCGTAACCTAGTTACTTTCAAAGTAACTAAGTTACTCTGATAATCAAGTAATCAGTAAAGTAACTTGGATTACTTTTTAAAGGAGTAATCAGTAATCAGTAATCGGATTACTTTTACAAGTAATCTGTGGCATCACTGGTGCTAAGTGCAGTCAGTGCTAAGTGCAGCATCACTTTTCACATCAGAACAAACGTAGAACTGTAATGTGTACTTTCTCAGTCAGTGCTTCTAACCTTAACCAACTCCGAAACAATGCCTAACCTTAACCTTAACCAACTCCGAAACAATGCTTAAAGTGAACATGCCTAAACTTAACCGGCGAAAGAATGCACGAAAAAAAAAAAAAAAAAATAATAATTTAAGGGACTTAAACTTGTCACCAACGGACCACAGGATCCACTGCAAGTTAGCGCTGCCAGTTGAGCTAGTTGTCGATGGTATAAAAGGGGGGATTACTGCTACATAATGCTGCCGCGACGGAGCTCCGCCGCAACAATATTATTAAACAGCGGCTCTGTCATTGAAGTGGGAAAAGTGAGCCGTATTGTATATTAGTACATTGCATAGTATATTGTATAGCGTATGGTAACTCAGTGGGGAAAGTGATGACAATTTGCTGCTGCGGCATTGAAGGCGGAAAGCGGCGGTGAAACACAGCAGCCTCGCGTTGCCGCGTCCTGGGGCTGCCGCGGGGCGTGGCCGCGGCGGTTACGTGCCTGTCGCGGCCAATCAGGCCTACCCCGGAAATGGAAACGGTTGCGGAACTGATACAGGCGACCTGGCAAGGGCCTTAATGGATACAGGTGGAGGTAGAGATAGACGCACAGCAGGGAGTGTGGAAATTCCCACCAGTTAAAAGGGGCTGCCATTATTATTTTAGTCTATATGTTAAAATAATAGCTCTACACTCCGACAACCATCTGATATTGAGTGTTTGGTCAGTCACATTGGTCTCCCAGTCCCTCCGCTCTGCAGTAAAGACAAAATATATGTTCTGGTATCCCACGTTAACTAATCAGGAGAGAACTCTCACTGCAAAAATGGTCTGACTGAGAAAAAAAACTTTTAAGCAAATAATGTGCTTGAAACAAGTACAATTATCTGCCAGTGCAGTAAGCTAATTTGGCTTGGTAAGATTTATTGGAATAAGTAGATATATCCAATATATCTCCTGATTGGATAAAGTGGGAATTGTGTTCCAGAAAATTTATTTTGTGTTTACTGCAGAGTGGAGGGACTGGGGGACCCATGTTACTGATCAAACACTATATCAGTGTTGGCTGTTGGAATGTAGAGCTATTTAACACTTATCCTAACAAAGTAAATACCACTTACAGCATCTTTAACCTCTTAAGCCTGATCGGCCCCGCACCGGTACGAGATGTATTTCACGTCATAAATAGATCAATACAGTCCGTATTAAGTAATGCTGCGTTTCTTTTTCAAATGTAGCCAAGAGTAACTCTACCAAAACAGCAGTACAAGTGTATATTTTCAGCACTACGTTTGTTTACCAATGATTTGAAGTGTTATTACGGAAATATGAGCTTATAAAAATCTCTGCACATTGCACCGGAAAACGGACGATTTAGACGCGAGAAGAAGCACTCATGAAATCATTGTAGTCCTAAGAAAGAGGAGACCCAGGGCTTTCGATGGACGTTGAGATTTCATAAAACTACACTACCCAGCTCACACCAGCCACCGGCAATGGCATTTTTCTTTTCTTTTATATCTCACAACGTATATTGTTTATTTACCTTTCTGTGAATGTCTAGGGAAAAAACGGGTCGCAATCCGGTGAAAAATGCCGGAGCAATGGACATTATCCAAAAGTAACTGTACTTACAGTAGATTTCATTCACGGTCTTTGCTACCCTGTAACAAGCGCCTGGTGGTACTAAATCCAGATTTAACTTTGCCATTGGAAAGAGCCCGATCCGTAGATGTATGACTTGGCCATAATGAGGTCATTTATAGGCCTGATATTCTATATTCTATATTCATATTTCCAATTGCATGTGTCCGGATGGCAAAATGCAGTACTGTATCTACAAAAAACCCTGTAAATCATCTGCCCTTTATTAATTTGCTTAGATATTTAGTACACTGGATCTCAAGAAGGTGCTGAGTGAGCTCAGTGGTCTGGTCAATGTTTCACGTCTGGTCAATGTTAGCATGGTGTTATTCACTCTCAAAGATGAAACAAAATAATTATTATTATTATTTATATTCTCCTTTGGTTCATTACAATTTACTCAACCAGAGTAACATACACAATATTTCGGACACTGGGAATACATTACCTGAGGTCCATAGATGTCCATATCAAGAACAAGCAAATGGATGGCTAGGCTTAAGAGGTTAAAAGTGGGTTTGGGTGCGAGAGTCTGCCTTTCCTCCGAGCTGTAAATGGGAAAGGGTTGAAGTAAATGTCAAAATGTGGCTGACATTTTAATAGCTACAAGGCATCCACACAAAACGGTAGATTACTGCAGTCAGTCGCGACTGGCGGGAGAGAGAGCGCCAGCCCAAAGAAACAATCCGCCACCAAACAATGCAAACTCCCCACAGCTGTGCCCAGTGTGCCCACTCTAATAATAATCCGTCCATTATCACAGTCCTGGGCACACAGCTATAGGGGAGGAAACATAGGTAATTCTAGTATGCATGCAGCAAAAAAATCTACAAAACAGGGCATTTCATAGTCTGTAAGAATAATAAAAGAAATGAAAAAAAAACACAAGCAATTGCTGTCAATCTGCAATGAAAGATTGCCTCACAGAATTTCGTAGCATTTCCTACAAAGGCATTTTTTCGCGGGTTCTCCCTCTGCCACTTTTTGCGGTTAAATGAACACGTTACAGTTTAGGTTAGGTTAAGGTTACGTCACAGTGTAAACCACTAACGAGTCAGTTGCAGTCAACCAGCACCTGCTAAGGGGGTCTGACCCTTCAGCTCAGCTGGTTAGAGCGGCCGCCTGTGGATCCTATAGGGTCCCAGGTTCAAAGCCACTGGGTTACATTGGTGACAGCGGTGGGATCTCACTGCCCCTGTGAATCTGTATCCAGGTTCACGTAGCAACAGGGGTGGGGCCTCAGTGCCTTAACCCTGGGAAAGTGCGCGCATGGACGGAAATAACGTGAGGAGGATGCACTTCTCAGGGGGGGGCGGGGGCGACAAGATTTGGATGACAGATTACACCTTTTGGACCTTTGAGGCTCTTTGGACTCTATATAGTCCTGAAGGAATGTCCCGCTCGGTCGCCCCTCTTTATGAAGCTCAAATCTCATTGACATTCTGCTGCTAACGATTGGTCTTTTAGAACGACTTGCTCCCGGTGTCCCAGACACAGTGTTATCTCGAAACCTTAGAGACCCGATCTGAAATCAGGCCCCGGGCACACGTTCTCCAGTCGATTAAATCCTCACTCTCTGGTCCAGAGTCAGCCTGGGGGGGGGGGGGGGGGGGCGGGGGGGCAGGTGAAAGTTGGTTTCCCTGTAAAGCCCTGAAGTATCTGATCTGAGGTCAGCAGATGTCTGGCTAAGCCACCCACAGGGTAGCAAGGCAGTCTGGGAGATATGGCCAGTCACCTCAGAGCTCACCTTGTCAGCTTTCACACAATGAGAAAGAGACACGCACACGCACACACACACACACACACACACACACACACACACACACACACACACACACACACACACACACACACACACACACACACACACACACACACACACACACACACACACACACACACGCAATAATGAGCTTGGAAAGGTTATGCCAGATAGCATTTTAAGTTGTATAAGTTGTCAACCAGTGAAATCTCCCGTCTTTCACACAGAGATATATCAAAAAAAAATTGGGAGGAATCCACTGCCATGATGAATTGAAAATGGGGGACCCTGATGTAAACAAGACGAAAGTCTTTCTCTGGTCTGCATCCCCTTAACAATTGTGTGTATTGAGCCGTACTGTATTGTACCCATTCTGCAATCTGTTAATACAATTTTCAATCAATCAATCAATCAATCAATCAATCAATCAATCAATCAATCAATCAATCAATCAATCAAACAGCCCCTAGGATGTGGGCCAGGAAACCCTGTGGCACAGGAAGGGAGTAGTGGAGGTCAATGTGAAGGCATCTGTTTGATTGATTGATTGATTGATTGATTGATTGATTGATTGATTGATTGATTGATTGATTGATTGATTGATTGATTGATTGATTGATTGATTGATTGTCACTGTTACCAAACATAATGCATGGAATCAACAGGCCCTCCTTCTCGGGGGAAAAAGGCTGAACGGGTCAGCGGGGCTGAATCAACAGGCCCTCCTTCTCGGGGGAAAAAGGCTGAACGGGTCAGCGGGGCTGAATCAACAGGCCCTCCTTCTCGGGGGAAAAAGGCTGAACGGGTCAGCGGGGCTGAATCAACAGGCCCTCCTTCTCGGGGGAAACAGGCTGAACGGGTCAGCGGGGCTGAATCAACAGGCCCTCCTTCTCGGGGGAAACAGGCTGAACGGGTCAGCGGGGCTGAATCAACAGGCCCTCCTTCTCGGGGGAAAAAGGCTGAACGGGTCAGCAGGGCTGAATCAACAGGCCCTCCTTCTCGGGGGAAACAGGCTGAACGGGTCAGCGGGGCTGAATCAACAGGCCCTCCTTCTCGGGGGAAACAGGCTGAACGGGTCAGCGGGGCTGAATCAACAGGCCCTCCTTCTCGGGGGAAAAAGGCTGAAGGGTGGTCAGCGGGGCTGGATGATACGCCCACAATAGCATTTATCACAATGTTTCTTAGTTTTCACAGTATAACAGTATTTGAAGGTATAGTTTCCCAGTACAAATTAAAGTGTGATATGTGTTTATGTCCTTATCTTTAATACAATTATACTGTATACCATCATATTCTGTACACCTTTATATTCTGTACACCTTTATAGTCTGTACACCTTTATATTCTGTACACCTTTATATTCTGTACACCTTCATATTCTGTACACCTTCATATTCTCTATACCTTCCAGCCCTACACACCAGGTCTGTCTGTTCTATTGCTGGCAGACACACACATTTCCTGGAACTAAACTGATAGTTTCACTGTGGTATACTGAGAGTGGGTGGTTCGTTACCACATAATGGTGGTTAAAGTCAGTCCACAATGGTGGAACGAACTTCCCACCAATCTTCCGTTGTCGACTAAAAACACACTTCTTCAATCAATATCTGAAATTTTAAATACATTTGTTTTAAATAACTAACCATCATACTTGTCTTTTACTAGTATGCACTTTGCTACAAAATAATCGCCCTTGCCTATATTACTACATACTTTGCTAATATGACTTTACTACTATGCACTCAACACTGTAGCACTCAAGTTCAACACTGTTTGACGAACATTGTTACTTGGCTGTCAGAGTTGTACCCTTCCTGTTGACTTGTACAGAACTTGGCTTTGGATAAGAGCGGCAGCTAAAGGACTAAACGTAATGGGTCTACTTTGACGGTAACAGACGCTAGGACCTTGACTAACGATGATGGGAGGAGGTAACAGCTCTAAGGAGCTTGAACATCCATCAGGGTGAGATATAATGTGGAGGCAATCAGTGACCTGGCACTCAACGCTGCTACGGTTAGACAAGCGGGATCCCTGCGGCTGGTAGAAAAGCACACTGCCTTGGGGCCCAGTGCAAAGGGCAGGCAGGAAGATAGGCAGGATGACATTAAGATGGAAAGCAACGCCCTGAGCAACCATCTAGATTCTAGAAGAACCACCAATCAGTGACCCCCAGGCAGACAGTAAGTGAGCCCCACACAGGCAGTAAGTGAGCCCCACACAGGCAGTAAGTGAGCCCCTCACAGACAGTAAGTGAGCCCCTCACAGGCAGTAAGTGAGCCCCACACAGGCAGTAAGTGAGCCCCACACAGGCAGTAAGTGAGCCCCACACAGGCAGTAAGTGAGCCCCACACAGGCAGTAAGTGAGCCCCTCACAGACAGTAAGTGAGCCCCTCACAGGCAGTAAGTGAGCCCCACACAGGCAGTAAGTGAGCCCCACACAGGCAGTAAGTGAGCCCCACACAGGCAGTAAGTGAGCCCCACACAGGCAGTAAGTGAGCCCCACACAGGCAGTAAGTGAGCCCCTCACAGGCAGTAAGTGAGCCCCACACAGGCAGTAAGTGAGCCCCTCACAGGCAGTAAGTGAGCCCCACACAGGCAGTAAGTGAGCCCCACACAGACAGTAAGTGAGCCCCTCACAGGCAGTAAGTGAGCCCCACACAGGCAGTAAGTGAGCCCCTCACAGGCAGTAAGTGAGCCCCACACAGGCAGTAAGTGAGCCGAGATGAGGGTATTTGGGTCACTAAGGTCGCTTTCACACAGGGGCTGTTTGGTCCGGACTATCGGACCAGAATTCGATAGTCCGGTTTTTCGGGTTTGTGTGAATGCGCGTGGAACTCGGTCCGCGGACCAAACACACAAACTCTGGTCCGCCCAAAAACATAGGTCTCGGTTTGCTTCATTGGACCAAACGCGGACCAAATATAGGAAGTGCTTATTATTATTACCACTGCGCGCGGCATTCACTGCAAAACAAGCACACTGCATCTATCTATCTATCTATCTATCTATCTATCTATCTATCTATCTATCTATCTATCTATCTATCTATCTATCTATCTATCTATCTATCTATCTATCTATCTATCTATCTATCTATCTATCTATCTATCTATCTAACTGTGCATCTTGCGTAGAAGGAAGAAAAAACACGGCTTATTATTATTATTATTATTACCGAGGCGCGCGGCATTCACTGCAAAACAAGCACACTGTACACATATGGGCAGAAGACCAAATAAAACAGCTACTTGTGGGCACTCATAAAAACAACGCGGTGTACAAGTTGTTTAGCGAGAGGATGGTGGTAATGGGCTTCAATAGAACAATGGATCAATGCCATGTCAAAATAAAAAACTCTGCCTCCGCTGATCTGGAGTCAGACAGGGCTCGCCATATCTATGGGGCTCGCAGTCCACACACACAGACACACACGCGCGCGCGCGCGCACACACAGGCTCGCAGCCACACACACACATTTCCACTCTCTATTGTCCAATAGACAAGCGCCATTTTCGACCGCGTGACATTGTGAAGTCACAAAGGTCTATGTTCTGGTTCTGATAAGATCAGAACCGGCTGGATCATACTCTGCGTTGTGAATTGTGTCTCCAAAAAACCCTTGTACTTTCAAAAGACCAACTGGTCTTGTTCGACAGCAGCTAAGCAGCAGGAGAAATGAAGGAGAGGTTTGTAACAGCATCTGTTTTAATTCAAAGTTAAGAGTGTAATTACAAAAGTTCTGGTTCAATTACAATAAAGAACACTATAATATTCAAGGTACCAGAGCACTATGCCGCTCGTCCTTCTAAGAAAGCAGATTTAAAGAATGATAGTTGTTCCGTTGTTGATGTTCTTTGTTGTCTACAACAAAGAATAGTCTTTTCTCCCTCCAAAAGCTCTTTTCCGTTGATTCTCCTCTGCCCGCGCCGTCCGCTGTGTGAAGGTGGGTGTCGTCCTGTGTTGTTTCCGTTTCAGCGTTCCTCTACCGTTCCAACACCCCCTCTTATCCCTGAGCCCACCAAGTGACCTCCCGCATAGGATTTCCAGCCAATCGCGAGCCTGCACAGAGTATTTGAAAAAGGAGGGGCCGTCCCCTGAGGCCCACCATCTATTTCCTTTGTTTTCCAATCAAAGAATACATACCGTCTAACTAACATAATACTTTGGTTATTGAACCCAAGATATATATATTCAAATTGAGATTGATTTCATAAACACAGAGATATCATTTTTGGACAGATTCTTGTGATGCTAAATGAGAATCACAGTAGGTTTACAATTAAGCCCACTTCTTCTAGTTTCCTAATCATATTATTTTAACTTATTCATAAGTGGCCTAATTTCAAACGCTGTGATTCTTATTCATAACCATGTCATATTTCATATCATTTAACTTAGAAGAGCCTAATTTTCCTAAGACAAGCCAAATGGTGACCTCCTAGTGTATTTTAATCATTATCCCTTATCAGTTAGAGGTGGTCTCTTCTACAAAGCCCACAGGATGTTTCTGCAAGCAGGCACCTCCACTGTTTATTGAACCCACACTATTCACTGCCCCGCAAGACAGGAGAAAACCAGGTGGTCACATGAAATGCCGGTGCGTCTGTTGGGACACTCGATACTCCTTTGAAGTGAGATAACCAACTGTTCTCAGGGAGATGTTATCTCTGGTTTTAAATAGAAACTTGGAAGCTTGTATAGTAATAAACGGGGGTCTGCTGACAGCCTTATTCAACGTCCTGTTTTTGGTAAACACAGCCGTTTGTTCTCATTTAAAAGCTGGCCGACCAGCGTGACCAGTATCCTGTCGTATTTACATATAGTGTTAGGTCCAGTTTACCCAGATCAACTGACATTCTTCCAGTGCCTAATGTAATCAATCACTTATCACTGATCTAATGTGAGACTTCTAAAACCCATGTATTTTAACTAATATTTCCATAATGATTGGACAGTTTGAACTGAAAATTCCACTACAATTGTTCAGAACGTTTTGGTGCGCCTGACAAATTGCTGTGTGAATGCAGACGAACCAAATGAAGAATGCAACAATGTTGCAACTTCACCACCAGAACCGCACAGAGTCCACCAAAACTATATGTGAAAGCACCCTAACACTTATTCGTAAAGAATTACCACAAAACTGTGTACGCAGACAAGAAGGAGAAGGGGGGAAATATACAACAAAAAACAACCTTTACAGGTGGAATGCCTCAAAATAAGAGTTGATAAGAAAATAGTCCAAAAACTGAACTCTTTCTGAGGTATTGTAGAAAAAAACTGAAATAAGCCACAAAAGCACAAGGCCTCCTAAAATAAGAGTCAAACAAAAAAAACTCCACTAAGAGAGTTTATAGGTTGTAGTAGATGAACGACAGATCTAAATCAAAAGGAAACTGACTTGAAATGAAACACACTACAATCAAACGCTCGAAAACAAAGTGCTAAATGAAGCCAGTAACCTAAAACAACAACAGCTACAAAGAAAGACTAATTGCTCAACAGGACAGAGAACAGCACTACTCGAAAGCCTGACGATAAGGATAGACAACACAAAAGAGAAGGATGAGGAAGCAGCTAACCTTGCGAGATTCAAACTGAAATAGGCCCGGCTACAATGAGGTGCAGCTGCACTGAATCAGGTGTAATCAAGCCCACACACCTGCCCTACTAAGGGTCAATTAACCACAGAGTCCAGTGATTGACAGCTGTCTATCCCAGTGATTCCCAACCTGGGGTCCGCGGACCCCCTGGGGGTCCGCCAGGGGGCACAGGGGGTCCGCCAGACCACAGATGATTTGAGGTATTTTTTTTTTTTTTTATTTTTTTTTTTTTTTCAGAGAAATATTTAATTAGCATATTTTTATCATCAGAAGCATGAATAGTCTCTCCACTACAATAAAAAATAAAGCTAAATAAATAAACATCTAGACATGATTTTTTAACGTTAACAGTAGGCTACCGGGTAGCCGCTAAAACGAGAATCAGTTGACTGTATCACTTTCCGTAGCTAGCCTAGCATGCTAGTTAACTTTCTCGGCTCGTCTGCAGTCAGCCGCCAGAGGCGAAAATGTGTGACAAACGAAAAGGAGATGACGGCAGCTCATCTGCAAAAAAAGTTAGGACCTACAGCAATCGCGAAAATTACATCACCATGGGCTTCACTGAGGGACCGGACAAACAACCTGAGTGTGTGATTTGTGGAGAAAAGTTGGCAAACTCGAGCCTGAAGCCCAGCAAGCTGAAGAGACATCAGGCGTCTAAGCACCCAGAAACCGTTGGGAAGGATCCAGACTTTTTTCGGAGGAAAGAACAGTCTCTCAAGGCGGACAAGCCTGTTGATGTTAGAGTAGCGTGGAGCAGGGGTGGCAGTGATTTACAGAAGGCTACCGAAGCCTCCTTTGAGTGTTCGCTTTTAATTGCAAAAGCAAAGAAACCGCACAATATTGGCGAGCAGCTCATCAAACCAGCCTGCATCAAAATGGTTTAGAAACTGTGCGGCCCCCATAAACTAAAATCAGTACAGTACCACTCTCGAACAATGTAGTGAAAGACCGAATTGATAAGATGTCAAGTGATTGCGAGCAGCAGCTGTCAGAAAAGCTTAGAAAGGGTCCATTTGCCATACAACTTGATGAAACTACAACTGTCGCAGACGAGGCTGTGCTCATCGTTTATGTGCAGTATATCGAAAATGAGGATCTGAAGCAGGACATTCTCATGTCAGTCAACCTTACTACCACCACTCGAGGTGAGGATATTTTTACTGCAGTGGATTCTTACTTTATTCAACATAAATGCAAACCGTTCACCATTAGGGCCTGATTTGAGAGGATGAATACAGGATTTGAATATTGGCCAACATTTTGAAATACATATGGTGCAAGATGAGATTTGTTGATTGAAGGCACAAGTCAAAGAAGCATAGTGGGTCTAATTATGATGCATATGCCTGTGTATAAGCAGTTTGTTATTAAAATGACAAAAAAAAGTATTAAAATGACAAAAAAAAAGTATTTTATGGTATTTTATTAGGAGGGGGGTCCAGGAATTTCATCAGAGATGTTTGGGGGTCCCTGGGGGAAAAAAGGTTGGGAACCCCTGATCCCATACATTAGGGTTGGGTACTGAACTCTGAACTTTTAAGTGTAGCGACCGAATTACATCGGTACTACAGAGTACCGATTCACACAGGGGCGTCCATTTGGTATGGCAAGGTATGGCACTCGCCATACCTTGGCAAATAAAAATGTAAAAAAAAAAAAAAATACAAAAAATTATGTTGATTTAGATTTCGAATGTCAACATTATGAACGAAGCTTCGAACTATTTGGTACAGCCCTAGCATGTTTTGATATTGTCAATTATCTCACTTTTACTAGGTGACTTTTGCTGTGACTAACTGAAATATGCCCAAAAAAAAAGGAAATGGACATAGGCACTCGCCATACCTTGGCAAATAAAAATGTAAAAAATATATATATATATATATATATATATTATTTTTTTTAACAATTTTTTATGTTGATTTAGAATTTGAATGTCAACATTATGAACGAAGCTTCGAACTATTTGGTACAGCCCTAGCATGTTTTAATATTGTCAATTATCTCACTTTTACTAGGTGACTTTTGCTGTGACTAACTGAAATATGCCAAAAAAAAAGGGAAAATGGACATAGGGACGTCTTTTAATCAAAGGGCAGCAGAGACAAGTGATACAAGAGGGAGCCTTTTCCAGAAATATATATTTTTACTGTACCAAATGTAGGGGATGCAAATAGTAATTCTACACATAGTGGAATCATTATGAACAGGTACATGGTCCTATCACAAGCGGGGCGGGAGTTTTCAGAACCAGCCTATCAGAATGGAGTACCTGAGTGGAGTCCCACAGTAACGGGCGTGTCCAGGCATGTTGGAACAAGACGTTGCCCATGAGAGAAGCACAGAGAATACCGTCTCTTCACGAAACTACTAGAAGTTGACATTAAGCCAACACGACTTCTAAAAAGAAGTAACGGATATTTAGAACGGACAGTCTAATAAACGTGTGTGGTCGCATTGTTATCGTAACGTGAGTTTTATGCGACAAGTACCCTCGTGTCTGAGAGAATATCATGCTAACCATGACAATGGCGGCATTCGTTTCTGAAAAGTAACATTCGACTGAGAGCGAAAGAGGCTTCGTCAGTGCTGTGAGTTTCAAGAAAGTGAATGACATTGTTGAAGAAAGAAGCAGATGAATATTCTGTGAGAGTTTTGATGGACTTTTAATAAGCTAAAAGTCAGTAGCTACCGCCGAGACTTGCGGTCAGTACGTGAAGTGTTAATGTGAAATTTTGTTAATATATTTTATATTGTTCAATTGTTCAAAGCATATTAAAACAAATATCCGTCATATTTCAATTTAGTACCCTGTAGTACCCTATAGTGCCATGTAGTACCCTTTAGTGCCATGTAGTACCATGTAGTACCCTGTAGTACCATGTAGTACCCTGTATTGCCATGTAGTACCATGTAGTACCATCTAGTTCCATGTAGTACCATGTAGTACCCTGTATTGCCATGTAGTACCATGTAGTACCATGTAGTATCCTGTAGTACCATGTAATACCATGTAGTACCATGTAGTGCCATGTAGTACCATGTAGTACCCTGTAGTACCCTGTTGTGCCATGTAGTGCCATGTAGTACCATGTAGTATCATGTAGTATCCTGTAGTACCATGTAGTACCATGTAGTACCATGTAGTATCCTGTAGTGCCCTGTAGTGCTATGTAGTGCCATGTAGTACCCTGTAGTACCCTGTAGTACCATGTAGTACCATGTAGTATCCTGTAGTACCCTGTAGTATCATGTAGTGTCATGTAGTGCCATGTAGTGTCATGTAGTGCCATGTACTGTAGTGCCATGCAGTGCCATGTAGCACCATGTAGCATCCTGTAGTACCATGTAGTATCCTGTAGTATCCTGTAGTACCATGTAGTATCCTGTAGTACCCTGTAGTACCATGTATTACCCTGTAGTACCCTGTAGTACCCTGTAGTATCATGTAGTACCATGTATTACCCTGTAGTACAATGTAGTAACATGTAGTACCATGTAGTGTCATGTAGTGCCATGTAGTACTGTTGTGAAGGGCCAGATTAAAGCTGAGAATCTACGTTTATTGTTTTATATACCTTGTATATTATTTATATATACAAGTTATATCCCTTTAAGCCTGCGTTTTGAATCCTAGTAATATTCACTTTCCTCATTGGATAACGCTCTCGGCGCCAGACGGCGCGCCCCTAAAGTCAGGTTCAAAGGCGAGCCTGGGCATGTTGGAGCATGCCTGGAGCCGGCGCATTGATTCGAGACGAGAGCTGAGGTTTGGCACTAGAAAGCCACTTAAGTATATATATATCGTGGCAGGTGCGAACAGCAGCAGTTCGGCGTTCGGTAAAACAGTGAAGTGCAAGCAGTTTGTCAAAACAGAGTGTTGTGAACCACGTGCAAAGTGAATAGTAAAAGTGTCAGAGTTAATGCAGTAACGTCAAGTTCGACTTAGCTTAATGTGAAGTAAAGAGTCGTCATTTAGTGTGAATCGTGCCAACAGCAGTTTGTTCGTGTGCAGCATTACCCAGCAGTTAGTTCGTTTAGTAACTAGTGTAAAACCTTAGCCAGTGTGCGTGGACTAAATACATTGGTGCCAGTACACGAGGAGGGCCTAGTCGTGGAACCTACTGGACATGTGCATATTGGAACCTACGGCGGCGATTGCAGAACCAGTATTGGTTGGATTATAGTGATTGTGGAACGTACTACCTGGAGAAGAGCCTCGTTAATACCCACTGTCGTTTGGATTTAACCACCTTGAAGATTTACCTCGGGCTAGCTTCGTGGACCGAAGCTAGCTGGCTATCGTCATTGCTATCGGGCAATTGGATTACAGTTATTGCTTTGTTGCTGAGCCTTTGGATTACAAGGACTGGATCTATACGAGAACCCCTTCTTCTTCAATTGACCAGACTGAGTATCCGAACATTCTTCTTTCCTCCAGAGCTTACATCTCTGGGAGGATAACCCCCCTGTCTCCAGCGGTACCAGCGTTTCCCCCTATATTGCCATCCTACGCCAGGCGGCGTTTAGTCTAGTACCCCATCGTAGGAATTATTCATTCCACCTGACGTTTGCTACTGACTGACTTTATTCATATTCTTCGCCATACAAGCGCGACCTTAATTCCCACTCTGTATAATTGATGCATAATAATAAATCTTCTAAATGATATTTCTTTGTCACCGTGCCGTATTATTCTGAGTCTCTGCCATAATTAACTGTACTTTCTGGCAAGTAATAATAATGATAACTAGCAGTGGTTTAATCTATCACAATCTTTAATACAGTCAGGGTTTTGTAACCCCTCAGTTACAAGTACCATGTAATACCATGTAGTAGCCTGTAGTACCATGTAGTGCCATGCAGTATCATGTAGTACCATGTAGGAATAAGTTGAATGATTAACCCCCAATGTGACATATATGTAACATTTCAGATATTTTCCATTAGGGGGTGCTATTTTGAAAATAAATTCAGATATGTGTTCTTTGTAGTCTATTTAGTCAGTCTAATGCCCCTCATAATTTTCCTTGAAGGAGAAATGGGTGTGGGTTCTACTGGGATATACTTCAGGTTGCCACTGTGTCTGAGTTAAATCCTGAAGCCCACCTCGCCAAATCCATTTATATTCATACTAACTGTAGAGTAGAGCAGGATAGTTACAAACATACTTACACACAGGGGCGGATTTAGGATTGTAGGAGATCCGGGGCTTAGCCCAGATACTTACTTCGACACCACAACCTTTAACGTATACCACCACCTTAAAGCGGACAAAAGGCACTAGAGAACACTTAAATTCATACCCTTTAATTAATGAAGCAAACTATAATAATTAATAATAATAATAATAATAATAATAATAATAATAATAATAATAATAATAATAATAATAATAATAATAATAATAATAATAATAATAATAATAATAATAATAATAATAATAATAATAATAATAATAATAATAATAATAATAATAATAATAATAATAATAATAATAATAATAATAATACACTGTGTTTGTATAGCACCTTTCATACAAGAATTGCAGCTCAAAGTGCTTCACAGCAGTACAAAAAGACAGGCATAAAATGAGAACAACATTGGCAGATCAAGAGCAATGCATAAAGTGCAGACATAAAGCATAAAATAGATAGCAGTAAAATAGACAAAGTCAAGGTAAGACATAGCACATTAAATCACATCGTTTTTCATATTAGGATCTAAGATCTAGGGTTAACTCGGCGAACGTTGAGCGCCAGGACCCCCGAAAACTACCAAAAACCATAGCTATAATATATAATATAGCGTTAGGCCTGCAAACACAGCCACATATCCCCATGTTAAAAGGCTCTGGCATTTCAACAGTAACAGTAAACAGCGCCATCTGGCACTGAAAGTGTTAATATGCGTCTTTGTTTACGGTTTGATTATCACTGATACAAAGTAAAAATAGTGCAGTGCAATAAAATAGTTGGTAAAATAGAATAAAATAATGCAATAGTGCATTGCAATAAAATAGTTATCATCGTATTTTTTTGGGAGGCCGGTAAGGAGTGCATTACAGTAGTCGAGTCGGCTTGAGATAAAGGCATGGATCTGGTTTTCAGCTTCCTTTTGATTTATAAATGGCCGTACTTTAGCTATGTTTCTAAGGTGGAAAAATTATGTTTTTGTCAACTTGTTGATTGTGATTTAAAAGCTTAGGTCTGAGTCTACCATAACACCAAGACTTAACTCACTCAAATACAATTAGCAGCTGGATAGACTACATATGGAAATTAGCTTCTGCTAAATCTGGTGCAAACATATTTTCATGTAACAATGATTAATTGTCCAAAAAAATAATAATCAAAAATATATATATTTATATATATTTTAATTTTTTTTTAAAATAGATTCAGGGCTTTTCAGAAAATATTCGGGGCTTGAGCCCAAGTAGCCAAGGTAAGAACACACCATATTAACCCCTACAAGGGCGGGCATACTTACCCCCACTACAGAAAGAAAGACCAGATGAGGTTAGAGGTGTGAGGATGGCCAGCTAATGTTGATATTTAAACATTTAAAAACATAATACATGATCATGCAATTTATTTTGTGAGGTGTGTTACAACAATCAATAACAAAATATTCTAAATAAATAACAATGTTGAAATTGAGAAGTTTGGACAAATGTCTTACAATATTTTTTTTGTTACTACAAGAAAAAAGGTACCGTTGGGTAATGGTACCGGTTCAAATGTGAACGATACCCAACCCTATTGTACATGTTCACTCACTCCAGTATATAGCAAAAGGGATGCGTCACCTCATATTCTGGGTATTGACCGAATCTCGGTCGTTAAAGAACCGAGGACTCCTATCGCAATGAATAGGGGGTTCCCCAACATTCCTGGTCAAATTCCCAATCAAGTCTCTGACATCAAGGCCACCTAATCATCCCTTCCCCTTAATTGACTGATATTAATCCCTGTTTCCTGAGCCGTTCAGCCATTGTGTAGTGATGTGTGCCTGGTGCCAGTGTATGGTAGTCATTGTGTAGTGTGATGTGTGCCTGGTGCCAGTGTACGGCAGCCATTGAGCCTGCGTAGCCCAAGGTTGGGTGCTACCAGTGGTGGTGAAGGAGGCAATTCCCACCCTACATTGTGTGGAGCGCTTTGAGTGTCTAGAAAAGTGCTATATAAATGTAATACATTTTTATTATTGGTACCTGTAAGCAGTGATGCAGTGGTGGTACCACTCTGTACCACGCCGTCCTAGCAGTTCGCTGAGCAGAAGTGCGCGCACGGATGTGCACGCGCGCGCACACAAAAATGCTTCCACAACTTTCACTCTACTGTCGCGCAGTGCGCCAAGTACCCGGCACTTATCACCTAGTCTTGCATAGCATAACAAAGAAAGAGAAGTGCAAGACCAAAATACAAGCCCTGTGGGGGGTTTGCTTGAGCTGGTCTGTGCACATGCGAGGGAACATGTATGCGCGTGCACGTGGCGTCCAGGCAGTTCTGATATTACGACTGCACCCCTGCCTGTAAGTACAACTCACTTCAGTCACTGATGGAGGAACATCAGGCAGAAAATAACATCTTTCCATGCTGAAAGCATAATTTCTAAGTATATGTATACTTGTGTTCTTTTCTCAGTGTATACTTCCAATGTATTTTAGTAGATATCTGCTTTCATGTACTAATTCAAAGCACATGTTTAGTATGTGACTCATTAATATGCTGCACGTGTCATGGATCCACTCTAAACAAACGCCTAATTTCTCCCAAAATGAAAGCCTCGTCTTGTTTTGCCAAAAGTATAAATAAATAATACACAATCTTGTTGTCACGGCTAACAGTCAGGAACCCAACAGCAGAACACAGAACAGGCAGGCAAGCAAGTAACAGCTGAAACCCAACAGTGGGTGCACTCTCTCAGACTCTGTATGATAACATGTACAATAGTGCTGTATATACCGTATATATACATTCATATTTACCAGATACAGATATATATATATATATACACCTGCATATAACCCATATAACTCTGTATGATAGCATGTACAATAGTGCTGTATATACCGTATATATACATTCATATTTACCAGATATATATATACTGTATATATATATACATACCTATATATATCTAATATATATCTATATACTGGGGCGACAGTGGCTCGGGAGGTAGAGCAGTCGTCTGGCAATGAGTGAGTGAATGGGTAAAATGTGAGTTATCCAAAGCGCTTTACAATTTGTTCCTCACATTTTTACCCCTTCATTTCACACACACATTCACACACCGATGGCAAGGTGCCAACCTGCTCATCGGGAGCAATTAGGGGTTAAGTGTCTTGCTCAAGGACACTTCGACACACTGCCCAGGAGGAGCGGGAATCGAACCAGTAACCTCTGGATAACCAGACGACTGCTCTACCTTAGCCTGCTTAACTTTGCAAGTTGCCGTCACTCGTGTTTTTTCCCCATTTGTATTTTCCAGACACAAAGGTAGTTGCCTCCTCATTATAGTTATATAGCGCCTTCTATCTGTCTATTGAAACATGCTTTGAAAATACACCATTCTATTGACGGCTACAATGTAATAAGAGACAGACAACATTCTAACATATCATTGTTTGATAGGAGATTGAGTAAATGTCACATGTCGGAGTAAATCCTTAACGATCAATCAATTGATCTTCGATTCATTGTTAACATCCTTACTTTTCAGTCAAAAGGGGTGATTTTCTTCAGTTCATGTGGTGTTTAAAACACATTTTCAGACACCCTGCAAGTCCCTGGCAGTGGTGAATCAGAATATAACAACCACATTTTTAACAGTAAAAGATTATGACCAAAGAAGGGAGCCTTGGTTTTTGTATCAAGGTGAGAATGAATTTGGAACCCACATGTTAAAAAGACCAGTATGGTCCTTTTAAGATATTCTATCATTATTACAATTGTAAATTGTAAATAAACAAAGCTAGTTACCTTGAATCGACAAATCCATTATTCATAAAGTCCTGCACACTAAAATGTGTAGATATGGTGTACATAAAAACCTTGAAAATAATTGTTTGTGCTAAGAGTAAAAGCCTACACTACCAGTTTGTATTCAATGTCTCTTTCAACCAAGAGAAGGAAAGTATAATTTAAGAGGGTTGTGTATTCTTAAAACATGTAAAAAGGTAAGAACTAATGTAAAAGCTAGATGTGTTTCAATTTTGGGAGTTAAATTATGGAATAGCCTTAGTGACGGGTTGAAGTTGTGTACTTCTCAGGGGAGATTTAAAAAAGCCTTAAAGGATAAAATAATTCAGGAGTACAGTTTTTAGTAAAACATCAAACATTTTGTTTTTTTCTTTAAAATAAATTATATCTTGCAGCATATTTTAAGTTTTTCTTTTAAGAATTTGTAAAGGATAGGCAAAAATAAGCATGTGCTTCAGCCTATTCCTTTTTTTCGGTCGTTGATTTTGGATTTTGTGTGTGCCTTATTATGTACATTTGTGATTTTCTATTTTATTTAAAAAAATGTGCAAGTCCACACGGGTGTTTTTGATTTGTCTGTAAATAAGACAGTAAAAAAAAAACTTCATTCATTCATTCATTCATTCAACAATGATTATCTGTGACATGTGGAGGAGGCCTAATTAAACCGAGGAGAGGGAAAGGCTGTGGAGAGTGTAGCTTGTAAAACTCTCCGTGCCACAGGGAGCGAGGAGCTGAAGAAACCAGGCAGAAGGAAGAGGAGAACGCAATTAGGAGGGGAATGTGATAACAATCACTTAACCTGTTCATTAAAATATGAATGTGATAGGCAGGGCCGCCTGGGAGAAATGCGAGGCCCTGGGCGAGATTTAAACAGTCAACATATTCTTAAATAATAGCGCTGCCCGAGGCTGGGCATGATACAGTCAACATATAGCAAGAGAGAGAGCGAGAGAGAGCTCCCGTTCTACAGTCAATATACAGTGTACAGAGAGAGAGAGAGAGAGAGAGAGAGAGAGAGAGAGAGAGAGAGAGAGAGAGAGAGAGAGAGAGAGAGAGAGAGAGAGAGAGAGAGAGAGAGAGAGAGAGAGAGAGAGAGAGAGAGAGAGAGAGAGAGAGACACATTGGAAAGAAATTGAAATGCTATTTGGCCCTAAACAGAGAGTACACAGTGGCAGAATACCTGAGCACTGTGACTGAAGATCCTTGACTAGGTACAGACTCAGCGAGCACAGCCTAGCCATCGAGAAAGGCCGCCATAGGCAGACTGTGTGTGTTAGAAAGAGAGAGAGAGAGAGAGAGAGCATGTGTGTTTGTGTGTTAGAGAGAGAGAGCATGTCTGTGTGTCGTGTGTGTGTGTGTTAGAGAGAGAGCATGTATGAGAGAGAGATAAGCAAAGATGAGCCCCTAAATGATATTCAACTTTTAATGGAAGAACAAAACAGAAGGAAAAGATAACTTCACAAAGGCAACATGAATATACATAGATCCAAAAGGACAAAGATCAACACTTAAATCCAAAGAGAAGAGGGTCTATACCAGAGAAAACAAAGTAGCAAGGAGCCAATGGCCGACATCAGCACAAAACGACCAAGACAATTCACACACAGCACATGTCGTATCTCCAAATGTTGTGAAGTAACATATGTTTTGCCTGGAAAAAAACATCGTTATTAACAAAACATTCGGGAGGGGAAGGAAGGAAGAGTGGGGTAATGGTGCAGGCCCGACTACATCTTCTGTCAAAGATGATGTCGTAGTCAGAGTCAGAGTGCCAGGGCCCCCCTGCTATTCTCACGGCTAATGTCAATGGTCATAGCACAAGCTAACAGCTAACTCTAGGCTAACTGTGATAGCATCAAAATAACGTGTTCCCACCGCCCGAGCGCAGCCGGCAGCTACAACGTCGTAGACTAAACAGCTAAACTAACAGTTAGCTCAACCCGGCTATCGCTAACCATTAGCTAACGCAGAAGCAAGCTATGCGGCTACCACTGAAAGACTGTACAACGTGAGAAAAGCAATACAGGTGCTGACACCAGGCCACAACCACCGTTAGCTACTAGTACTACAACAGCTAGTCGGCCGTTTGGCTCCAGAGAGAGAGAGAGAGAGAGAGAGAGATCCACGGCGGGAATTAGAATAGAGTGCATTAAAAACTCACCAAAACGTCCAAGAGGATGGAGACAACCGCGTGGAGTTGACGAAGTTCATCTGCCGAACGACCATCCTCTTCATCTTGGCATAACAATGCTGCACGCGCTGTCTCTAGGTTAGCTAACGCTAGTTAGCCTTTAGCTAAGCTAGCTACTAGCCGCCGACATCATCATGGCTATATCCCGACTGAAAACACCTTGGAACTACGACTGAGTTGCGAGCCTGCTCTTATCTTATATATCCCGGACTGAACCACATCGTTAGGACTCAATATTATAACGTAGCTAAATCTAACCTAGGCTGTCCCCTGTCTTTAGCAGGGGATGGGCTAGCCTGACTGAACTGTCTAACATGCAACAACTTTCATCTTCAGTCCCCCCATCCCTGCCGAACGATGTCCTCTTCATCTTGGCTCGGCATAACCTCCAATGCTTCCTGCACGCGTGAAATAGTCAGACGCTAGTGATTGGGTCGGTCGGTCATGAGCGACTCGTTCATAAGAGCCGATTCCTTGCCGTGAGCGTGAGTCGAATCGCTCACGTCTGGCAATGAGTCGGTTCACGCCCCCCCCCCCCCCCCCCCCCCCCCCCCCCCCCCCCGCCCGGCACAAACGCACACAGACACACACAATGAACTCAACAGACGCTACCTTACCTGTAACCCCTCCCCTCATTGAAACCAATTCTGCTGCCTGCAGAGCCTCAGAGCTGCCCTGCAGAGCCACAGAGGCATGGCACAGTAAGCTGTGAGTGTTCCACAAGGAAGCATACTAGGTCCCGCTACTCTTCCTAATTTATGCAAATGACATGTCGTCAGCTTGTGACTGCAAACTTGTTCCTGGTTTGCGGACGACTCAGCCCTGCTGGTCTCTGACAAGAACAAGTTACAGGTTGAAAAAACCCTCAGCTCAGAACTAGGCAAAATCTGCATATGGCTCGCTGATAACAAACTATCATTACACATGGGCAAAACAGAGTCCATTCTCTTCGGTTCAAATAACAAACTCAGCAAGACCGACGGCTTCTCAGTTACAGTGGGTGACAATATTGTCACAAGGGAAAGAAGATATTACCTACCTGGGTTCCATCCTAGAGGCAAATCTTTCCTGTGACAAAATGGCATCCAATGTAATAAAAAAAGTCAACCAACGAACATCGATTCTTGTACCAGATCTCCCTCACTGGTAAACAAGAATACCCCTGAAGACTCTAGCAGGAGCACTCATTCAAGGGTACTTACGTACTATGCTTGCACCCTCATGGTACCAAAGCACCTCAAAGGCGCTAAAAACAAAATTACAAACATCTCAAAACAAACTGGTCAGGGACTACTGCTTGACCTTACTCCTAGAACCCACCCTCACCCCTGCCCACTTTGACAACCTAGGATGGCTTAGACGTAGACGACAGAGTACAGCAACTTGCAATGGGCCTGGTCTACAAGATACACTAACACGACCAAGGTACCCATGTAACATGTCAAAATACTTCCCAAAGGTCAGTGAATACCACGATCACAACACCAGAGGGAGCTCCACAAATCATGTTAAACCCAGATTCGGCTCAAACAAGGGACTAAACACGTTTCGCAATTATGCCACATCAATGTGGAACGCCCTACCCAAAAGCTGTAAAGGAATGTGAATCACTACCCCACTTTCAAAAACACTCTCAAAAAACACCTAAGGGAGACTGCAACTCGAAACTGGCCCCTGTAAATGTCCACCTCCAATGTACAGTCCCCCACCCACC
>NC_140180.1:6188710-6285481 GCF_963971535.1 Notolepis coatsorum | reverse complement strand
GAGAGAGAGAGAGAAGGAAAGAGCAGAGTGAGAGAGAGAGAAGAGAGAGGGAAAGAGCAGCGTGAGAGAGAGAGAGTGAAGGAAAGAGCAGAGTGAGAGAGAGAGAGAGAGAGAAGAGAGAAGGAAGTAGCAGAGTGAGAGAGAGATAGTGAGAGAGAAGAGAGAAGAGAATGAAAGAGCAGAGTGAGAGAGAGAGAGAGAGAGAGAGAGAGAGAGAGAGAGAGAGAGAGAGAGAGAGAGAGAGAGAGAGAGAGAGAAGAGAGAGAGAGAGAGAGAGAGAGAGAGAGAGAGAGAGAGAGAGAGAGAGAGAGAGAGAGAGAGAGAGAGAGAGAGAGAAAGAGAGAGAGAGAGAGAGAGAGAAGGAAAGAGCAGAGTGAGAGTGAGAGAAGAGAGAAGGAAAAAGCAACGTGAGAGAGAGAGAGAGAGAGAGAGAGAGAGAGAGAGAGAGAGAGAGAGCAAAGGAAAGAGCAGAGTGTGAGAGAGAGAGAAGAGAGAAGGAAAGAGCAGAGTGAGAGAGAGAGAGAGAAGAGAGAAGGAAAGAGCAGATTGAGAGAGAGAAGAGAGATGAAAGAGCAGAGTGAGAGAGATAGTGAGAGATGAGAAGAGAGCAGCATGAGGAGAGAGATAGAGAGAGAAGAGAGAAGGAAAGAGCAGAGTGAGAGAGATAGTGAGAAAGGAGAAGAGAGAAGCATGAGGGGAGAGAGCGACAAAGTGAGATACAGTATACCAAGACATCAGAGAAATTTTCCCACAAATTGCAAACACCCAAAGAGACTTTGAAAACATGTCAAATAACGCAAAACTCCCATACCTACTGGGAGAAATACAACAATGTGCAAACACGGCAGCAAGATCTGTGAGCTGCTGTGACAAGAAAAGGACATCCAACGGAATACAACCACTGTTGTGAAGGATCAGATTAAACCGAATATGTATATTTATTTATATATATATATCTAATTGTATTGTATATCGTTTGATATCCCCTGTATATTCCTTGTACAATATGCATTGAATATCCCTTTAGTCTACTAAACAGCCCATAATAGTTTCATTCTACCATTGGACGAGAACCTGGCGCCAGGTTGCCATACCCCTAGGTCCAAGTTCAATCGTGCCGCCTAACATGTCGTGGCAAGCCCCGGTTCCGCGCAGGAATATGTCGGGCGAAATACGAATGGTACTATTTGTTCATAGCGCATATATATATGGCGCAAGTAAAGTAGAACTTTCTTTTAGTCCAGTTCTTTACCCTCCAACAGAGTGACAGACGCAAAGCCTCCCCACGACGCA
The DNA here is from genome assembly GCF_963971535.1 of Notolepis coatsorum. NCBI lineage: Eukaryota > Metazoa > Chordata > Actinopteri > Aulopiformes > Paralepididae > Notolepis > Notolepis coatsorum. The sequence continues at coordinate 6,284,188 of NC_140180.1, read as the reverse complement.
CGTGCGGTGTAGTAAGGCCTACTTGGCCCCAGAATAGGCATTGAGATATCGTGTAGATTAATAGTTGAATAGTCATAGTTTGGCACTATACCGTCGAGTTGGACGTATTCTATTAAGCTAATAATAGTCTATTTATGTATGGTGCATCGTTCGGTTAGAGTTCTAAAGTTATCAGTACCCCCATCGTTCCTGACGTTATCTGGACGCTTAACCAGGCTGAGCAGACCCCTAGTGGTGATTGCATCCGAGGAGCTCCGGGCCAAGAGCGACTGGATTGGATTACTCTACCCGGACGACGGCGAGCCTTCCACGGCTTGGATTATGCTTTGTGTGCTTTGATTATTCCATGGATAAAGGCCAACACTGCGGAGTGTTGGAACTACCCCCCGGAGAGGACTCCAGGTGAGACGGCGCTTGACACCAGTGAGGTCGCCTCACGTCTCTCCGTTGTGGACCGGCAGCTACCGTCCACAGAGGGTCCAGCTGTATTCGTCTGCGGTCCGAGGTTCTGTGGGCACCGTGTCCAAGACTTTGGATTCTCCCAAGACACCGTCGGCCAGATGGGATACCGCCAGCGGCTTCTCTAACCCCCCCCTCCTACTGTCTTACAACCAGCGGGACCCCCCCCCCCCCTTAGTGTATCCAGCTATAATCATTTAAGTACCATCGCTATCGTTTTCCTAAATATTCCAGGTTGTATACTTACTCCCTGCGTAACCAGAGATTGGACATTCAATGTTGATTTACCTACGAATACTCATTTGCCATAAAAGTGCATATTTCATATTTCAAATCATAAATGTAATTAAGTGATCGTTGTATACACCTTTTGCTGTATTAAACCTTCGATTTGGTACATTTGTGTGGATTCGTTTCATCAGGTGGGAAAGTGTTCATCATACTTATATCTTGTACTGGGTGGCCAGAAGTTAAAGTACATGAGGTAGTGGTATTAAATATCATATCTAACAATACAGTCAGGGAATTGTACCCCTCAGTTACAATTGGTCCTTCGAGCCGGAGGGTAACTAGTGTAATATTAATATAGTGTTATTAATATCGAAATGGCCTATGATGAACACTCCACGAAACGATCCTCCTAACTTAGAACGCCCGCGGCGCAGACGACAGACACCTCAGTACTTAGAGGCTTACACTGTCAGTCAACTACCTAGCCTTCGACAAACGGTAAACGCGGTAAAAGTAGAAAGTAAAATTATGTCTGACCTTAACGACCAGGTTTCCCCGACCACAGAGGCCCTAGTAGGTCCTAATGTAACTGACCAAGCTCACGGTGGGGACCAGGAGGGAATTGACATGCCTTTACCCCCCGCCACTACCCAAGAAGTAGTCCCCGACCAGCCCCGGGAGGAAGACAACCCTACAGAGAGAGAACTCTGCACGGAAGAAGAGGAGGAGAGCGCCGAGGAACTAGAGCTCCAGGACTCCCCAACGAGTACCCCCAGGAGCGGCTCACGCAGGAGCGGCTCACCTCCACAACCGCCTTCCCCCAGCGAAGCGGAGAGGATACTACAACAGGCGTTCCTCGTCAGCCTGACAGCCTCTACCGAACGCGACCGACTCCAAGCGCAGATGCTTAGCGAGCGCGAACACCTCCAAGCACAGCAACGGAGCGAAGAACAGCGCACCCGCCTGGAGATGAGACGCTTCCAGACAGAAGAGAATATGGCAAGAGACCGGGCCGACGCCCAGCGTGCCGCTGCCGGTGCCCAACGAGACGCAGAGCGCGACAGACTACAAGCGCAACTAATAGAGCAGCTGATCAAAAGGACAACTCCCTCTCCCTCCGCCAGGGGTTCAAGGAACTCGTCGAGACAACAGTCAAGGGCAGCGTCTCCTCAACGAGCAAGCGACCCTGAACTTGACCAACAGACCGAGCCTATACCCCCCGCAGACCCCCTTCACAGACCGGTCCAAGCGAGACCCAGCTACAAGGAAGGAGCGGCATACACTGCGGAGAAGCTAAATAAACGATTACAGGATCTGGAAGATCTGATAGAGGAAGAAGAGGGAGAGGAGGAGAACCAAGCCCGACGACAGCACAGTACTCCACCGGACCAGGAGGTCCCATACAGTCCAGGCTATACCCCCGCGGCGCTGCGCTACAGACCCCCGACTCTATTCACGGGTGAGCACGACGCACGACCAGCCCCGAGGAACAGCACCTGGACCAGCGGGCCATGGTACCCTGCCAGTACCAGCCCACAGCGAGGCGCAAGAGGGGACTCGCCCAGGAGGTCTCTCCCCCAACGCTCGCCGATGTATCAGCCATCCACGGCGTCATACAATGCCACACCGTCATTCCCAGACTTCGCCTATGAGAGTCGAGCACAGTACACGGAGCTCCGGATGTGCTTAGAGACGATGATGGTGGATGTCGCTGATGAACGCCACAAGTATGCAATATTACTGAAGCACCTGAAAGTACCGCGAGCGCACAATATAGCGCTAGCCTATGCTACCTCTTCGACTCCATACACAGCGGCCCTTGCAGCGCTGGATCAGAGATATGGACGTATATGGGATTACGTAATCCAGGAGATAAGGCATATTGACCGCCTACCCCCAGCCACAGACAATCGCTCACTAGACGACCTGTCAATCAAAGTGCAGTCCCTGGTAGGGATGCTGGGAGCGCAACGGGAGAAGGGCATGCATGAGCTATACGCCAACTCTAACGTCGAGAGGATTTTGGAGAAGCTGCCACCCGCAAGACAGGAGCGCTTTAGGCGGCAGAGGGATTACCGGGATCCCAACGGCCCCGAGCCATCCCTCCTTGATCTAGCCGACTTCCTGGCGAGAGAAGTCAGCAGCTTACGACTGGATACCTTCGGGCGGAGCACGCCAAGCTCCAGAGAGGGACCCAGGAGAATAAATGATGGAAGAAGATCGGTGACTGTCATGCACCAATCAGAGTCAGTACCGAGCAGTAAGAGTCACAGCACCCCCTCGAGAAAAGAGAAGTGGAAGATAGCGTGTCCCTACTGTGAGAAAGAACACTGGCTGTCACAATGTGACCTATTCACAAAGATGAATGCAGAAGAAGTGAGTCAATGGATAAAGTCCAACCGGCGCTGTTATCGATGTGCGCGGCCCCACATGGCAGCCGAATGCCGCCTAAAGAAAAGGTGCAGCCGGTGCGATGGAGCCCATCTAGATATACTACACGATAGTAACGGAAGACGGCCTATACCTGCACCACGGAGCGGCACCAAGGCAAGTGTCATGTACATTGACCCCGCCAGCAGCAGCGGAGCCCAAGTGCTCTTAAAGGTAGTCCGTGTGACATTGAGCTACCAAGATAAAGTCATGGACACTTACGCCGTCCTTGATGACGGGTCAGAGAAGACCCTTCTGCTCGCCTCCGCTGCGACCCAGTTGGGACTGCGGGGGAGCAAGAACGAAATGACGATTCGGACAATAAGAAGAGATTTAAAGACGATAAAGGGCGAGAATGTCTCCTTCACCATCGCAGCCAACGGGCAGCCAGAGCGACGGTACAAGATCACAAATGCTTTCACCAGCCAAGAAATAGGACTATCGCAGTACACCTACCCTGTCACCAAGTTGATGGATAAATATGTGCACCTGCGCCAATTACCTATCCCGCTCATAGACGGCGCTACCCCGACCCTGTTGATAGGCTCCGACCATGCAGAACTCATAGTCCCGATTGACCGGGTCCATACAGGCCCCCGAGGCTGTCCTGCAGCAGTCGAGACCCGCCTAGGGTGGACCCTACAAGGCCCCATCGCTAAATCTCTCAACCGAACAGCAGCCACTAGCTGCTTCCACTCCGGAACGACAGAAGAAGACACCACTCTCCTGCAGCATGTCGAGAGGCTATGGACCCTAGAGACAATGCCCTTTAAGAACGAAAAGAAAGATATTCGCTCTAAAGAAGACATTTACGCCATCAACCTACTCGAGCAGGGGACAAAGAGAGTCACAGTCGGCGGAGTGATGAGATACGCAACTCCACTCCTGAGGCGAGAGGGAATGCCCACCTTTCACGCAAAGAAAGACGCCACGGAGCGCTATCTACTGAACACAGAGCGGCGCCTAGCCAAAGACCCCGCTCAAGAGAGCGTGTACCGAGCTGAGATTGAGAAGCTAATCACAGCGGGACACGTAACAAAGATTGACATTAAAGAGGCCGATCAGACGACCGAATCATGGTACGTGCCGCATCACAAGGTCCATCACAACGGCAAGGATCGCATTGTGTTTAACTGCAGCTACCAGATCGGATCCCAAAATCTGAATAAAGAGCTCTTGCCCGGCCCCACACTCGGCCCCTCCCTACTAGGCGTGCTACTGCGCTTCCGCCAGGACAAAGTGGCTATAAGCGGGGATATCAAAGGGATGTTCTTGCAGGTGAGACTAGTAGAGGAGGACAAGCCTCTGCTACGGTTCCTATGGAGAGAGAAGATCGGAGATGAGAACCCATCCATCTACCAGTGGGAAGTACTCCCCTTCGGAACCACATGCAGCCCGTGCTGTGCTACATTTGCACTACAGAAACACGTCACAGAGGACCCAGCAGCAGATGAAGAGGTCCAACACAGTGTGAAGAACAGTTTCTACGTGGACAACTGTTTACAAAGCGTTTCGACTCAAGAAGAAGCCGAGGCTCTCCTAATCAAGTTACGCGCCTCCCTGATCAAAGGCGGCTTTGATCTCAGGCAGTGGGCCAGCAGTGACCCGCACGTATTGCGCAGCCTCTCCTCCGCGGACAAGGCTGCCAGCAGCGAGACCTGGATGGCGACAATCCCAGGAGAAGCCCAAGAAATGACACTAGGACTAGTCTGGCGCTTCAAAACAGACTCGCTCCACTATAGACACAAACCCTTGGCTCCAGAGCAGGGAAGGTCGGCGGCGATACCGACCACCAGACGGAGTGTGTACAGAACACTCGCCAGACAATATGACCCGTTGGGATGTATTCTACCTTACACCACCAGGGCAAAGATGATTGTACAAGCACTATGGGACAAGGACCAGGGCTGGGACGACCCAATACCCGCACACCTTGCCTCAACATGGAGAGAGTGGGAGACGGAACTCCGCTCACTCCCAGGTGTCAATATACGCCGCAGCTACTTCCCATCCACAGTGAGGCCAGAGACATGCGAGATTGAGCTACACGTCTTCAGCGACGCCTCCGAAGTAGCCTACGGATCGGTGGCCTACTTGCGTGCCCAAGAGATGGGAGGAAAGATACACACTGCTTTCATCCTGGCCCGCTCAAGAATAGCCCCACGTAAGCAACAATCTATCCCACGTCTAGAGCTCTGCGCAGCCCTCGCAGGAGCGCATCTAGCCACGTTAATCCAACGTGAACTCACCATTCCGGTGCATAGAACAATCTTGTGGTCAGATTCCACGACAGTACTCACATGGATCAAGTCTGATTCATGCAGATACAAAGTCTTCGTGGGAGTCAGAGTCACCGAGATTCAAGAGTTAACAGAAGAAGCAAGCTGGCGGTATGTGGACACCAAACACAACCCAGCTGACGTCATCACCCGGGGAATGTCTCTGGATGACCTAACCCGTCGCAACATCTACAGTGACGGACCAGCATTCCTCAAGCTCCCGGAAGGAGATTGGCCTACGCCCACCCCGAGGGAAGCAAGTAACGAGGAGGCTGAGAACAAGAAACCTATGTTTTGTGGACTGAGCACTGTCGCCTCCACAGACCCCAACATAGATGACTGCATTACCCTAGAGAGTGCGCAGCAAAGAACATTCCTGCGGCACCACCCAGAGATTCAGTCCACCACTGACATGTCAGCAGCTGACTACGAAGAAGCAGAACTTCTTCTACTACAACGAGCCCAGAGAGACTCGTTCCCCGATGAGCTAGACTGTCTACAGGGAGGAAACCCCGTCCCATCAGACAGCAGACTGATTCACCTGGCACCAGAGAGTGACGCCCATAATCTCATCAGAGTGGGTGGTCGCCTGCGGAGAGCCCCCGATCTACCAGATGACATTAAGCACCCGATCGTCTTGAACAGCCGACACAAGGTCACAGAGCTGATCATAAAGAAATACGACGAGGATGTACACCACGCAGGAGCAGAGAGAGTCTTCGCGGAGATCAGACGTCGTTATTGGATATTGCAAGGGAGAGAAGCAGTACGGCGCTTCCAGCGAACCTGTCTAGACTGCCGTAAGTGGCGCGCGCAGCCCAGCATACCACGGATGGCTGACTTACCCCCCTGTCGCCTCCGAATCGGCGACAAGCCATTCCACTCCACAGGCATGGACTGCTTTGGCCCGTTGTATATAAAGAGAGGAAGAGGCACCGAGAAGCGGTGGGGTATTGTATTCAAATGCATGACCACCAGAGCGATACATATCGAGCTCCTTCCGACCATGAGCACAGACTCATTCCTTATGGCCTTCCGGAGATTCGCATCACGGAAAGGAAAACCGTCTACATTGTTGTCTGATCACGGGACCAACTTCAAAGGCGGAGAAAGAGAGCTGAGAGAGAGCTTCCAAGCTATGGGCCCAGAACTTAAGACCCACCTCGCTCCAGCCCAGATTGACTTCCAGTTTAATCCCCCGAACGCACCCCACTTCGGTGGAACCTGGGAACGAGAAGTACGTTCTATAAAGACAGCCCTGTACGCCGTACTCGGAGCCCAGACTGTGGCGGAGGAAGTCCTAATGACAGTCCTCACGGAGATCGAGGGAGTATTGAACTCAAAGCCCCTCGGTTACGTCTCCAGTGATGTAGCAGATGTCGACCCAGTCACCCCCAGCACACTCCTAATGGGGCGGCTGGACCCCGCGCTACCCCAGACAATGTACAGGCCTGAAGAAGCGGACAACCGAAGAATGTGGAGGTACAGCCAAGTACTAGCTGACAAGCTTTGGAGCAGCTTCCTACTTCACTACCTACCGTCTCTACAGACCCGCCAGAAGTGGGTAAAAGAGAGAGACAATTTGACAGAAGGAACAGTCGTCATGATTATTGACCAGTCGCTACTCAGAGCTATGTGGCCGGCTGGCCGCGTAAGCAAAGTGATCACCGGTGCCGATGGCAAGGTCCGAGCAGCTGAAGTACTCGTCCAAGGGCGCACCTACACACGTCCCGTGGCGAGGCTCATAGAACTGCCCCGACTCCCAGATACTATCGATGATGACCATGACCCTATGACTTTGTGAGTTGACTGACCCTTACAGCGGACCTTGAGTGGTAGACAGTGCGGTTAATCTGTCTCTGCTTAGCTAATTAGGTGGGACTAATTAGGGGGCGGCTGTTGTGAAGGATCAGATTAAACCGAATATGTATATTTATTTATATATATCTAATTGTATTTGTATATCGTTTGATATCCCCTGTATATTCCTTGTACAATATGCATTGAATATCCCTTTAGTCTACTAAACAGCCCATAATAGTTTCATTCTACCATTGGACGAGAACCTGGCGCCAGGTTGCCATACCCCTAGGTCCAAGTTCAATCGTGCCGCCTAACATGTCGTGGCAAGCCCCGGTTCCGCGCAGGAATATGCCGGGCGAAATACGAATGGTACTATTTGTTCATAGCGCATATATATATGGCGCAAGTAAAGTAGAACTTTCTTTTAGTCCAGTTCTTTACCCTCCAACAGAGTGACAGACGCAAAGCCTCCCCACGACGCACGTGCGGTGTAGTAAGGCCTACTTGGCCCCAGAATAGGCATTGAGATATCGTGTAGATTAATAGTTGAATAGTCATAGTTTGGCACTATACCGTCGAGTTGGACGTATTCTATTAAGCTAATAATAGTCTATTTATGTATGGTGCATCGTTCGGTTAGAGTTCTAAAGTTATCAGTACCCCCATCGTTCCTGACGTTATCTGGACGCTTAACCAGGCTGAGCAGACCCCTAGTGGTGATTGCATCCGAGGAGCTCCGGGCCAAGAGCGACTGGACCTGTATATTGGATTACTCTACCCGGACGACGGCGAGCCTTCCACGGCTTGGATTATGCTTTGTGTGCTTTGATTATTCCATGGATAAAGGCCAACACTGCTGAGTGTTGGAACTACCCCCCAGAGAGGACTCCAGGTGAGACGGCGCTCGACACCAGTGAGGTCGCCTCACGTCTCTCCGTTGTGGACCGGCAGCTACCGTCCACAGAGGGTCCAGCTGTATTCGTCTGCGGTCCGAGGTTCTGTGGGCACCGTGTCCAAGACTTTGGATTCTCCCAAGACACCGTCGGCCAGATGGGATACCGCCAGCGGCTTCTCTAACCCCCCCCTCCTACTGTCTTACAACCAGCGGGACCCCCCCCCCCCTTAGTGTATCCAGCTATAATCATTTAAGTACCATCGCTATCGTTTTCCTAAATATTCCAGGTTGTATACTTACTCCCTGCGTAACCAGAGATTGGACATTCAATGTTGATTTACCTACGAATACTCATTTGCCATAAAAGTGCATATTTCATATTTCAAATCATAAATGTAATTAAGTGATCGTTGTATACACCTTTTGCTGTATTAAACCTTCGATTTGGTACATTTGTGTGGATTCGTTTCATCAGGTGGGAAAGTGTTCATCATACTTATATCTTGTACTGGGTGGCCAGAAGTTAAAGTACATGAGGTAGTGGTATTAAATATCATATCTAACAATACAGTCAGGGAATTGTATCCCTCAGTTACAACCACCATAAAGACTGTCAATCACACAAAAGATTCCTTCAACGTCTGTACTGTGCTTTGTCTTGTTTGTTTTAACACTGGCTTTGGCAATGTAAACGTATGCCTCCCATGTCAATAAAGCCCATTTGAATTGAAATTGAATTGAATTGAGAGAAAAGAGAAGGTAGGAGCATGAGGAGAGAGATCGTGAGAGAGAGAAGAGATGAGGAAAGAGCAGCATGAGAGAGAAGAGACAGATAGAGAGAAGGAAAGAGCAGCATGAGAGAGAAGAGAGAAGGAAAGAGCAGCATGAGGAGAGAGAGAGGGGAGAAGGGAAGTGAGAGAGAGGATCATATTAATATAATAATATTAATAATCATCATGTAAGAATAATCTAAAGAAACCAATACATCAAAACATCACACACAACAACTAAAGGAAACATGAGAAGGGAACCAGGGGATATGATGAGGGTTGCGGAGGAGAGAGAAAATGAGCGGGGGAGACAGAGAGAGAAACAGATAGAGGAAGGAAGGAAGAAAGGAAGGAGGAGATAGTGGAGAACTGAGGTGAGAAAGACACGAGGGGGGTGAGAAGAAAACAGAAGAAAAGCAGAGAGAATAACAGAGCAGTGAAAGGGGAGAAGGAGCCACAGCAAGAGACTGCAGCAAGAGGCGTTGTTGACGAAGGGGTGGGTGGGATCGATACCATCCGGCGCTTTCTCCCAAACTAACCCAAACAAAAGGGATGAGGTGTCGCAGCCGAGATATCGACTGTTTGGTAAATTGCCTGTGCTGTGAATGCACTAAAAGAATAACAGATGATGCAGATGTTGCTATTCATATCAACAGATGAGACCCGCAGGCGAGAAGGCAGAGGACAATGATTTAGTAAAGCAAACGGAAGGCGGCTGCAGGGAAAGTCACTGTTCCTAAATACTGTACGGATCAATCCTAAATCAAATCAAATCAAATGTATTTATAGGGCCCGACAACACACGTTAATGTCCCCATGGGCCGTACAGGTCTTCTTTAAACAAGTCAAGAAGAAAACATAACAATAAGTCAAGAACAGAACAAGAACACCATAAGGTCCAAACATTTTTAGATGAATGCAAATAAATGAAAGAATGCAAGCACTCCCAGACATACCCCACGCGAAGGTAAGGAAAAACTCACTAAAACCTAACAATAGGGAAAAAAGCTCCACAGGCAGTGTGGAGGAGAGAAACCTTAGAAGGGCCATTCAAGGGGGGATCTCCCTTCTTAGATGTTGGTGATAGTAGTGTTGCAGACGGACAGTTGGTAAGCATGCACTCATGTGTGTGGTGAAACACAGATGAGTGCATGCAATAGCAACTGTACATTTTGAAAGATTAAAGATAGAGCTAATAGCGATAGCAACTGAACATTTTGAAAGATTAAAGATAGAGTTGATAGCGGATCTATTTGAGGCACAGGGGCGGCGCAAAGAGGGTCACGTCCTCCCCGTCTTAGTCATGGGACATTCAACACTCCGGTCGTTGCTCAGGGACAGCCGGAGACAGGGAGATAGGGGGTGGCGCAGAGAGGGTCGCGAACTCCCCGACATCATCGCGGGACATCCGGCACTCCGGTCACCACTACGAGACCTCCGGAGACAGGGGGGCACGCAGAGGGGGTCGCAATCTCCCGGCCTTCGTCACGGGACGTCCAACACTCCGGTCAACACTCCAGGACAGCAAGTCATAGGGAGACAGGGAGACGGGACATGCGTTAGACAGCTCATGAGATTGTAGTAGGCGGACATAGCAATAGATACAAGTGGTAGGCATATATGTGAATGGAGTAGATATATGAAGTAAGCGTATTATGTGAATAGAATAGAAGTACTTAACCCAGCAATGAAACCACGTTGACTGTTAATCTGTTAACAGTCTGTTAATACTGTTAATCAGTTGACAGGACCACGGACAGACGGCGGTGAATAACTGATCCAAGGCCTCGGAGGTGCATGTAGAGCAGTCACTATAATCTTGGCGAAGACCCCAAGGCATCCATCACCTTAGTCAGCGCCAGGAGACGGGCACTCAGAGAGAAGGGGGAGGGAGGGGGGGGGGGGGGGGAAAGAGGGGGGGGGGGGAAGAGTTAGAGAGTTCCCATGTTTGTGGTGCTGCAAAGGAGCAGACATGTAGTACCCTGTAGTGCCATGTAGTACCCTGTAGTGCCATGTAGTACCCTATAGTACCCCGTAGTGCCATGTAGTACCCCGTAGTACCCTGTAGTACCATGTAGTGCCATGTAGTACCCTGTAGTGCCCTGTGGTACCATGTAGTACCATGTAGTGCCATGTAGTGCCATGTAGTGCCATGTAGAGCCATGTAGAGCCATGTAGTACCCTGTAGTGCCATGCAGTACCATGTAGTACTCTGTGGTACCATGTAGTACCCTGTACCCTAACTAAACTACCCTATAGTAAACTACCCAGTGGTACCATGTAGTACCCTGTACCATAACTAAACTACACAGATTAATCTAAAGGTCAGTCCCCGACCAGGTGAGATCAAGGTAGGTTGAAGGAGAGAGAGAAAAGATGAGTCTTAAGCAGGGATTTAAAAGCTTCGACAGAGCAGGCGCCCCTGATGACGGCAGGTAATTTGTTCCACAGGTAGGGAGCGCGGTAGACAAAGGCTCTGTGGCCGGCGGATTTCTTTTTAACCCTAGGGGTCGATAGAACCCCCGCATTTTGTGAGCGCAAAGCACGAGCGGGCGAGTATCGGGAGATGAGATCGGATAGATAGAGCGGTGCAAGCCCATTTCAAATTTTGTAGGTGAGGAGTAGCACTTTAAAGTCAGAACGGGCTTGGATAGGAAGCCAATGTAGGGCGGACAAAACTGGTGTGATGTGATCAAATTTTCTAGTTCTAGTTAGTATCCGTGCAGCCGCATTTTGCACGAGTTGAAGATTTTTGATGCTTGAATTAGGTAGGCCTGAAAAAAGTGCATTACAGTAGTCCAGACGTGATGAGACAAAAGCATGAATCAGGGTTTCAGCATCAGCCAGAGTTAAAATGGGGCGTATTTTTGCGATATTACGAAGATGGAAGAATGCAATTTTGGTGAAATTTTTTATATGTGCATTAAATGAGAGGGAGGAATCAAAAATGACTCAGAGGTTTTTTATGGTGGAGCTCTGGGATACATGACAGGTATCAAAGTTGAGGGAGATGTCCTGAAACAGGCCTCTGTGGTTTGGGGGGCCAACAATTAACATCTCAGTTTTATCTGCATTAAGGAGTAGAACGTTTTGCGACATCCATTTTTTGACGGCAAGCAAGCAGGCCTCAAGGTTTTGTAGTTGGGAGGAATCATTTGGCTTAATAGGTATATATAATTGGGTGTCATCAGCGTAAAAATGTAAGTTTATGCCAAATTTGCGTATGATATCGCCGAGGGGTAGCATGTAAATCGAAAATAGCAAAGGGCCCAGGACAGAGCCTTGTGGGACACCACATTGCACTGGGAGGGTCTCAGATGTTAAATCATTATAGACCACGCAGTGTGTTCTATCAGTTAAATAGGATTTAAACCAAGCTAGTGCGAGACCCCGAATGCCAACATGATTCTCAAGCCGACCTAGAAGAATCGAGTGATCGATAGTGTCAAAGGCTGCACTGAGATCAAGCAATAAGAGCACAGAAGTGAGGTTTGAGTCAAGAGAGAGCAGTAAGTCATTTGTGACTTTGGTAACCGCCGTTTCGGTGGAGTGTAAGGCTCTAAAGCCAGATTGAAATGATTCATTAAGATTATTGTTTGATAAATGGTCAGTAAGTTGCGTTGCGACGATGGACACTTTGGATAGGAATGGAAGATTGGAGATAGGTCTGTAATTTTTCAAGATTAGAGGGTCGAGGTTCGGTTTTTTAAGTAGTGGTTTAATGACGGCTGATTTAAAGGCCAGGGGCACCACGCCAGTAGACAAAGAGGTGTTGAAGATATTGAGTAGGGCAGGGCCTAGAGTTGGGAAGAGTTTTTTGATGAGAGTTGCTGGGAAAGGGTCAAACAGACAGGTTGAAGGTTTAGCCGCGCCAACCAGTTTAGAGAGGGCACTAAGTGAGACGTTTTCAAGGCAGCATAGCGTATGACTGGAATCAAAGTCAGGGGGAATGCCCGTCAAAGGTTGGGAGGGACTCTGATTGTTGAGTAAAGCAACAATTTCATCTCTAATGAGGTCAATTTTCTTGGTAAAAAATGTCATGAATTCGTTAGCCGAGAACGCATGGTTTAGGGCACTTGGTTGTTTCTGCGTAAGTTTTGCAACTGTGTCAAACAGAAACTTTGAGTTGTTTTTGCAAGTGAGAGTGCCTTTTTGTAGTTACGTAAACTATCATTCCAGGCGAGGCGGAATACTTCGAGTTTGGTCAAACGCCATTTATGTTCAAGTTTGCGACAAGCCTTTTTAAAGGAGCGCGTTTCCTCCGTAAACCAGGGAGTTAGTTTTTGCGGAGCACGTTTAATTTTAGGTTTAAGGGGAGCGACAATGTCGAGCGTGCTACGAAGGGCGGCATTAAGTTTGTCTGTAAAGAGATCAAGGGGGCCATAGTAAGAGAGGAAGGGAGAGAGGGTGTCTGGTAGGCAGTTAACTAGAATTGGGACAGTTGAGGCGTTAATACGACGGCTCATGTAGGATTCTACACTGTCTGGGCGAGAAACCGTCAGATCAAATTGAAATTTGATGAGGTAGTGGTCTGAGAGAGCAGGAACATAGGGGATACGGTCAAATTTGACACAGTGAGACCGCGGGCTAGGACTAGGTCAAGGGTGTTCCCACCACTGTGAGTGGGTTGGTCAACGATTTGAATGAGACCGACAGAGTCAATGATGTCGGTAAAAGCCTTATTTAGGGGATCTAGAGTTTTATTGGAATGAATGTTAAAATCACCAACAATTAAAATGTTATCTGAGCGCATAACAAGCTCAGAGATGAAAGTTGAAAATTCATCTAGGAAGAGGGTGTAAGGGCCTGGGGGGCGGTATAGGACAGCCATTACAAAGGATGCAGTGGAGGTAGGAATCAGACCGCCACACTTTCTGTTGGGTGGAGAGGGATGCAACAGGAGCACCTCAAACGAGGAAAACTTACAGTTTGCGTCGGATGTAAAGTTGTGCTTAGAGTCATAAATTAGAGCAACTCCGCCTCCTTTCTTGGAGGTGCGTGCGATGTGGGAGCTACTAAAATTAGGGGGTGAGGCCTCGTTTAAGGGCAGAAAGTCATTAGATTTAAGCCATGTCTCAGTGAGGCCCAATAGGTCGAGACTATGGTCTGTTATCAGTTCATTTACCAAAAGAGCTTTGGTTGGCAGAGAGCGGATGTTGATAAGGCCAACCTTCACACACTCTGTATACTTAGCAGCGCGGTTTTCAGCCATGCAGGTAGGTTTAATCGCAATTAAGTTGGCATGGTTTATCGTACAAGGATGAGCTGGGTAAAGCGGAGCGTAACGGGATATTCTAGTTTTGATTGGGTATACAGGTTTAGGGGTAGAGATAGAAAGAGAGGAGTGGGGAGCCTGGTGGAGGAGGGACCGAGCAAGAAAGGTATAAGGATTGGCAGGGTCCATCAGTTTAGCATGACTAGCAGGCTCGCTAAGAGCCTGCACCCTGGCATGCTTGTGGGGTGGCTGTCAGCCCGAAGCTATAATCTTGTCTATATTGCGAGATAAGAGAGAGGCGTCTTGCATGGTAGGATGCACGCCGTCCTTTCTCAGCAAGCCAGGGCGCCCCCAGAAAGAGGACCAATTATCCACGAACCCTAAGCCCTGTTCTTTACAGTATTTTTCCAGCCATCGGTGTAGAGAAGCTGTCCTACTCACAAACTCATCATCATGCCGGTTTACAGGCAGGGGGCCAGAGAAGATTACTCGATGCCGACTCATCTTTCTGGCGAGGTCAGAAAGCCTAACTATGTTGATCTTTGTGACCTCAGAGACTTTCATCCTACAGTCATTATTTCCGACGTGTATAACAATATGGTCGAATTTATCTTCAGTGGGTGGGATATGTGGGTTACCTTTTGCCTCGACTATGCTATTCGCCAGAAATCTCAGGTTGGCTTCAATGTCGGTAGCTCTGGCTCCCCCATAACATTTGATCTCGGCTGGCTTATCTAGCATAATATGCCGGGTGATGGAGTCGCCAATCACAAGGACGGGAAGACGGGGTTGCAGTGGAAGCCGCTGCGTACTGGGTCCGGAACCCGCAACACGTGTAAAATCATGTTGCGGAGCAGGTGCTGTTGAGGCCGAGGCCGAGCGGTTACACTGCCGCTCCGTAATGGGCGCAAAGGCCTTGTCCTGAGCACTATGTCTGGGACTCTCCAGACGAGAAGACCTCGCTAGAGGCTCCTCAGAAAAGCCTATAGTGTCCGAGACGTCTAAAGCTAACTGTTTTCCTGACTCAAGTTCAAGGACACGACTCTCTAACAGAGTTAACCTTTCTAGGAGAGAGGGACAGACAGGACAGACAGAACACATAGCCAAGCTTACACCAGGTAGAGCAGGAACAAATAAAGATACAAAGTACTATGGATCAACTGCTAAAGGCTATGTGTATGAAGCCGATTGAAGGTTTAGCTAAGGAGCTAAAACCAGTGGGTCGAGTAAGTTGACAAGCTAACAAGGCAAGACCAGAAAATGCAGGTACAAAGGAGTGGCCTGCTAGAGGAGGGCAGGTGAGGGGCAGTAGATACCCTAATGCACTCGGTTGCCTCCTCGGATAACTCCAGCAGGAAAACTCCAAGTCTTTGTCTGTCTTTGTCGGTCGCCGGCGCTCTGCTGGCGCTTAGATAGGCTACACTTAAATCCCTGATGAATATTGTCCCACACCTGTAGGGGGCTGGTCTCTGAGTGATTGGACTAATTACACAGGCTGCTCAAGTCAGACCCAATAGGGTGAAGAGAGCCTGATTGATTGAGAACAAACAATTATCAAAATATACAATGGATTGAGTACTAACTTACATTACTCAGCAAGCTCACAGTGAAGTCAGCTCAGGTTTTAGAGAAAAGTGTGCAACAGGCAACTGTATTTAACACAAGCCTTGCCTCTAAGTGATTGGACTAATTACACAGGCTGCTCAAGTCAGACCCAATAGGGTGAAGAGAGCCTGATTGATTGAGAACAAACAATTATCAAAATATACAATGGATTGAGTACTAACTTACATTACTCAGCAAGCTCACAGTGAAGTCAGCTCAGGTTTTAGAGAAAAGTGTGCAACAGGCAACTGTATTTAACACAAGCCTTGCCTCTAAGTGATTGGACTAATTACACAGGCTGCTCAAGTCAGACCCAATAGGGTGAAGAGAGCCTGATTGATTGAGAACAAACAATTATCAAAATATACAATGGATTGAGTACTAACTTACATTACTCAGCAAGATCACAGTGAAGTCAGCTCAGGTTTTAGAGAAAAGTGTGCAACAGGCAACTGTATTTAACACAAGCCTTGCCTCTAAGTGATTGGACTAATTACACAGGCTGCTCAAGTCAGACCCAATAGGGTGAAGAGAGCCTGATTGATTGAGAACAAACAATTATCAAAATATACAATGGATTGAGTACTAACTTACATTACTCAGCAAGATCACAGTGAAGTCAGCTCAGGTTTTAGAGAAAAGTGTGCAACAGGCAACTGTATTTAACACAAGCCTTGCCTCTAAGTGATTGGACTAATTACACAGGCTGCTCAAGTCAGACCCAATAGGGTGAAGAGAGCCTGATTGATTGAGAACAAACAATTATCAAAATATACAATGGATTGAGTACTAACTTACATTACTCAGCAAGTTCACAGTGAAGTCAGCTCAGGTTTTATCCTGCCCTGGTCCAGATTCCATCTCACAGAGCAGAGATGCACAATAGGGATCTGTGGGAAAACAGAGAAACACAGAAGGGTTTCCCACTCCAGAAAAAGAGATAAACCCAATGGAAAAACATGCAGAACAGATCGCTAACACTGTCGCGTCCCTGACGAAGACGGACAGGAGCACATGGATTGGTCCCCGGGGCGTGGCCCCACGCTGCAGCGCATGTTTGCTCCCAACTGCCCCGACGGGATGGGTCAAGCGCAGAGAGGAAAATGTCATCGGCGACCCAAAAGAAAAAGAAAATGTGCACGTGTGTATCTGTGTGTGTCGCCCATCGCATGTGTGTGTCACTGCGTGACGACATTGTCAATGTGTGCAATGAAAATACTTCTTCAAAGTCCAGTTTTTAATTAATCAAATCTCAATCTTAATCAATACATTTGTATCCCATTTGTACTTTGTAATAATTGTTTTTACTATTAAACCTATTTTGATCAGAAGATCCGTCTACGATATATAATTGATAAATCATAATCCACCACAATGTTGCAGTTGTCGGGTTCAGTTAATTTGACCTTGAAGAGACGGTAAGAAGAGGGTTTTAGGTTCAAAGATTTATTACAGAGTGAATAAAACAATATTACAGAGAATACACATCACAGCTGTGGAGTGGACACAATCAGTTACTTAGCCAGGGCTTCTCAAACATGTGACATCTTATACTCTTGGGGCCTGGCCTTCTTCACATGCAGCTGCATGCAATATGACTAAATAAGGGAAAAACAAGAATAGCGAGGATCTAGGGTTACAGTTTTGTCACCTGTGGTTCAGTTGTGAAGGACAGACTGAGGGCCAAATCAGTGCATTTCTACACATGGGCAATGGCCTGTCTTAATACAGTAAGCACATTCTGTAATAGTACACATATTTGTAGATGTCTGTCTATACATTCTTACAATAGAAAAATGGAACAATAGATTGATTAACGTAGCATATATTTGTGAATACTGTAACTAGTTTATTTTAGTCAGTAAGAAATCCTGCCATCTCTGCCTGTGATTCTTACCAACAGCTGCCCGGCCTTCCGGTCAGAAATAGCTGTTGACAGTTGCCACTGAACAGAGGCTCAAGATTACAATACATGAGAATGATAGACATGAATACATTTATTAAGGGTGACACAATTCATCACTACTTTTAAAATTCTCCGATTGCAAGGCAACTGTTTAATCGCACCCTGTGCGTGCACTATCTGGCGGTATGAAGGTGTTTCATGTTCTTCTTTCAGAGCAAACTGGGTTCATGGAGTTTGCCCTGAACTTGGAAAAACTGCTTTTTCCTTTGATGCTTCCAACACCTGGAATGCTCTCCTCCGACTGACTCTGAAGCTGAATGTTCTTCCTTATTTTGCTATATTTTAAAAGTATGATCTTCAACCACTGTGTGTCTTAGCTGATTTTCTTTTATTGTTTATTCTTATTTATTGTGCCTTGTGAGGGACCAAACAGCTTAGACGTGAGGAGTCGTAGGTAGAGTGCTCAAAGGAAGGTTTATTTTGAAAGGCGCTATATAGAATGAAGCTATTATTGTTATTATTATTATTACCACATCTGTGCGGGAGCTCACAAATAGTCTTTTAGTCTCAGTGAAGTTTCAACGGAGGTCATCTATTCTAACCAACAAATTGTAGTAGAAAGCATTTCGTTGTGACCAATCTTATTTGGAAACATGACACAAAATAATAGTATTTCGCTTTTTATTTTAAACAATATTTAATCGCGTTTGGAGGTGGGTGTTCTGCGTCTTCCCCCCGTGCCAAACAAGCAGGCCAACCTCTTGTTGCTATTTTACAATTAACTATAATGAATTACGGTTCATACAGAACACGTGCCAGTGTTGGAAGTAATGCACAAAATGTTATGGTTTGTAACCGACCCCAATCACACAACACAAGACAGGTATGAGAGTAAGCCAAAACAGGGCATTTATTCATTACATAACAAAAAGCGGCACTGTCCCTTTAAGGGAGAACACAAAAACACTGGAGTCAAAGAAAATAGGGAAAATGCGGCACTGTGCCTTTAAGAGGCGAACAGGCTAAGGGACTAAGGCTAAGGGACAGGGCCAGGGCAAAATGTCAAGGACCAGGACCAGGGGCACTGGAGAGGGAGACAGGGACAGAGGCCCGGAGAGGCGGGCTGGAGACAGGGACAGAGAACAGGGTTAAGGCCTTGGACAGGGCGAGGGCCAGAGCTGCTTACAGGGATGACAGGGTTCCGACGGCGGAGGCCTGGCACGGAGATCTTCCTCTGATGCTGCAGACGGGCAGCGCAGAACACAGGGGTCCCAGGGGACCGGGGCGAAGAGATGCATCCTCCCGTGGAACTAGGAAGCGATGCGCGCCGGCTTGACGTCTGGAGTGGGAGCGCGCCGGCTTGACGTCTGGAGTGGGAGCGCGCCGGCTTGACGTCTGGAGTGGGAGCGCGCCGGCTTGACGTCTGGAGTGGGAACACTGGAAAACCTCCCGTAGAGAATTAGAGAGCGCAGACGGTGTCCCACTCCAGGCAAACGGCGACAGGTGGTGATGGCTGGCACGTCGTCTCATGCCGGAGACGCGGCAGGTGATGGTAACGTCCAGGACTCCATGAACACTGAACACAGATAAAGATACAGAGTCCAGAACACAGAACCAGCATACAGAACGACCCGACAAGGACTGGAGGGGAGGTCCAGGTATTTAAAGCCCTCTGGGGCGCTAATCATAAACTATGACAGCTGTGAAAGGTAGTCCAAGGGTGGGGGCTGGTGAAGAGTAGAGGAGAGTAAAACATCGCAAGGGTGGGGGCTGTTGAGGAGAGTAGACAGGGAAAGTCCAAAGGTGGGGGCTGGTGAGGTGAGGAGACAGGGAATAAAGGTCCAGGGAACAGGCGAATCCTCACAGTACCTCCCCCTCCACGGAAGCCACCGGGCAACCCAAAAAATCAGACAGCGGGGCAGGAGACACGATAAAGCAACAAACAAAAAAAAACTGGGCCATGCTAGCAGGGGAAGCTACACCTAAAGTGGGGCTAGCAGAGGGACTGGGTAGCTGCCAGAGCACTGCTAGCTACAGGGCCTATGCTAGCTGTACTGCTACATTAGCATAGAGGCTGCGCTAGCTGCTGGAGCTAGGCTAGCAGACAGGGCTGGACTAGCAAGGAGAACAAGCTAGCTGGAAGGACAGTCCTAGCTGTGGGGAACAGGGTAGCTAACAGGGGAGCTAACGAGGCTAACAGGGGAACTAACAGGGGAGACTAACGAGGCTACCAGGGGAGACTAACGAGGCTACCAGGGGAGCTAACAGGGGAACTAAAAAGGGCTAACTCACATACACTGTCTGTGCTGGCTGGGGTCGTCGACGGGTCGGGTCATACTGTTATGGTTTGTAACCGACCCCAATCGCACAACACAAGACAGGTATGAGAGTAAGCCAAAACAGGGCATTTATTCATTACATAACAAAAAGCGGCACTGTCCCTTTAAGGGAGAACACAAAAACACTGGAGTCAAAGAAAATAGGGAAAATGCGGCACTGTGCCTTTAAGAGGCGAACAGGCCAAGGGACTAAGGCTAAGGGACAGGGCCAGGGCAAAATGTCAAGGACCAGGACCAGGGGCACTGGAGAGGGGGACAGGGACAGAAGCCCGGAGAGGCGGGCTGGAGACAGGGACAGAGAACAGGGTTAAGGCCTTGGACAGGGCGAGGGCCAGAGCTGCTTACAGGGATGACAGGGTTCCGACGGCGGAGGCCTGGCACGGAGATCTTCCTCTGATGCTGCAGACAGGCAGCGCAGAACACAGGGGTCCCAGGGGACCGGGGCGAAGAGACGCATCCTCCCGTGGAACTAGGAAGCGATGCGCGCCGGCTTGACGTCTGGAGTGGGAGCGCGCCGGCTTGACGTCTGGAGTGGGAGCGCGCCGGCTTGACGTCTGGAGTGGGAGCGCGCCGGCTTGACGTCTGGAGTGGGAACACTGGAAAACCTCCCGTAGAGAATTAGAGAGCGCAGACGGTGTCCCACTCCAGGCAAACGGCGACAGGTGGTGATGGCTGGCACGTCGTCTCATGCCGGAGACGCGGCAGGTGATGGTAACGTCCAGGACTCCATGAACACTGAACACAGATAAAGATACAGAGTCCAGAACACAGAACCAGCATACAGAACGACCCGACAAGGACTGGAGGGGAGGTCCAGGTATTTAAAGCCCTCTGGGGCGCTAATCATAAACTATGACAGCTGTGAAAGGTAGTCCAAGGGTGGGGGCTGGTGAAGAGTAGAGGAGAGTAAAACATTGCAAGGGTGGGGGCTGTTGAGGAGAGTAGACAGGGAAAGTCCAAAGGTGGGGGCTGGTGAGGTGAGGAGACAGGGAATAAAGGTCCAGGGAACAGGCGAATCCTCACACAAAAGCTTATTTCCGCGTCTGCAGTCTCCATATTCTACCGCCGGGCGCCAGGTACGCACGGTCGGAGCTGTGCGTAGATATACGCACAAAGTCAAGCACACGTTCAAATTTGATAAGTCCCACACTTTGCTTAGAAATGATCGTACGCATGGGTTACGCACATATCTGTGCGTACGCAACATTGATAAATGAGGGTATTTATATCCAGCCTCTTCCAATTACTGGTCCTTTCACAGAGGGGGACTCAGTCAGGAGGAAGCAGCATTAGCTGCACTCGGTGATGGTGAACGCAGAATGGACATTGTAGGAGGTAAAGGGTTCCAGAAGATGGCGGTATTGAAGAATTACTGGTCCTTTGCCAGTTGCCACCAGGAAGAGCAGAGCACCGCCCGGAACACCAAACAAACATGTAAGACAAAGAAACAGCATGAGCAAATACAAACTAATGATAAATAAACAATTATGATAAACAATGTAAACTAAGTGTGCACTAACTTAGGACCTTGTAATATATCATAATGCAAATAAAGATGGAAGTATGGTATATGAAACAATAATAATGTGTGGTGTCATTATTTGATTTGTGTATGGGTATTATGGATGTTAACAATGCATAAGGACAAAATGAAAAGAAAGGGAGTGTAGTGGTTACCGACATTAGTGCTGATGTGCGGCAAACGGTGGTGTAGTGGTTAACACTGTCGCCTCACAGCAAGAAGGTCCAGGGTTCGATTCCCGCTTGGGGACCAGGTTTCCATGATGCCAGGTACCCAGGTGGCGTATCTCCCAGGCCTTTCTGTGTGGAGTTTGAATGTTCTCCCCGTGCTCGCAAGGGTTTCCCCCCCGATAAGATAAACCCAATGGAAAAACATGCACAACAACAGATCGCTAACGCTGTGGCGTCCTTGACGAAGACGGACAGGAGCACTTGGATTGGTCCCCTGGCGCGGCTCACGTTGACGCCTGTCTGCTCCCGGCTGCCCTTGGGGGGGAAGGACGACGGGATGGGTTAATCGCAGAGACGAATCGCATCGGCGATCCTAAAGAGACAATGCATGCGTGTGTGTTCCGGTGTGTGTGCTAAACTAACAGCTGTGTGTACCGCTAAAAAAACATTGAGTGTCGTTGCATGCCGAATAAAGACCTATGCAACAGGTCCTGCATTATTATTATTATTATTATTATTATTATTATTATTATTATTATTATTATTATTATTATTATTATTATTATTATTATTATTATTATTATTATTATTATTATTATTAATGGTGTGGCCATCACATGCCTACATGTATGAAATTGCTGATAAACTGTGTCTTGTTTTGTAAGCTTGTCGTCGCGGTCAATGGAAAATATCCTATGTTTCATCCTATTACTTTTCTTTGAACAGCTTACTATTAGCACTCTAGTGTACAGACAGCATGTGTGGAACCATTTTAACACTAGCACAGCCATGGAGAAAATGCCACTAATTCCCGCCAGGAACGGGTCAGGCGACCCGACAGCTTATATGAGAAATATGAGAAAAATAAACAGTGCAAACTATTTACTAATTACCTCTGAATATAAAAATATGAGGTTTACCACAATGACATGTAGGTTTGAGTGACATGAAAAAAAAAATTTAAATAAAAGAATATATATATTATAATAAAAAAAAAATTGGATGGAAGAGCCACACATTGACGGGCAAAGAGCCACATGCGGCTCACGATCCATGGGTTGGCCTCCCCTGCGCTAGACGCTCGCAAAGTGCTGTGACTTTCGTCTGTTCCAACGGCCCATATGTGGAATAACGTTCTAATTACATTTTCCTGAAGTCATTTTGAAACTTCAGAAACCGTGCCAGATAAAACGGGTACTTTTAGTAAAAGTCATTGAGTGACAGAGCTGGAGCTCGACCGAGTGACGAGGATACATTTATTGAAAATGCCTAGGGGTCAACAAATGCTAGTGTTAACAACCAATTATCTAATAACAAAATATCCGTTCACCCACGCTGTTATGAGAACTGCCTGACGTTTCTTCTGTATGCAAAACCTTGTTTTCTTTTACTATAAGGCTGGAAGCATCCTTGGGCTCCGGGCTCACTTCGCAGATTGTCTTCCGCTCTCTGTATCGAACTGTGAGCATTGATCTGTGTGCACAGAATAAACTATCTTTGTTTTTTTCCCTATCCTTGATTCAATCTCAATTTCTACAAGCTCATTGCATTTGCTAAATAAGAATTGTCCACAACAAACCTCAGTGTCTTACGAGTTGAAATAAAGGTTTGAAATTAAATTAACCTTCGGTAGAAGCCTTTAGTGGAGAAAAACAATGACTTTCAACTGATAAGTGTATAAATAAATTAGATTCTGTCCTAATAGTATGGTATCAGTAACAAATACATTGCATGCAATATGCAGTTTTTACTTCACAAAATTGGATCGGATGATCAGTGTAGCATGACCGTCTGTAGCTAATCACCAGTCTCATTTAGAGTGAAGATCTATTCTTGGTTGTAACAGACTTTGTCAAAGAGACTGGAGCAGATAGCATAGAGGAAGTACTCGCCTACAAACGCAGAGATTCTTGGAACGAATCCAGTTGTTAGCGGTACCTCTGGCTTGGTCAGTCGTCCCTACGAATACAGTTAGTCAGTGTTAGTGGGTGGGAAGCCGGTGGGGTATGTGTCCTGGTCATTGTAAACAGCGACTCCTACTGGTCGGCAGTGGCGGCTGGTCCATAGTGGGCGCTAGACCGCCGCCCCCCCTGGTTAAAAGAAGAAGAAGAAGAAAGTATTCACGCCCCCCCAGCCCCTAGCGGCCTAGCCCCGTCCAACCCCTTTTCATGGGCGCTCGATCTCAGCTCCACGGTCTGTGCGCAACTCACAGGGCAAATACATACGTACGTGTAAATAAATACGTACGTACAACATAACACAATCAAATACGATATCCGAGGGCGCTTGGTCTAGTGCCCGAAGTAGTCACTCTATTGGCTGAGAGTGGCACGTGACATCGCCTCGAGGAAATACGCTCTGCTAGTAGTTGTCTGGTTGTCTGCTAGTAGTTAGCTGGTTAGATACTGTACATTCAGACAGTGTTGGATCTAACTAAATAGATTTATATGGAAACTTTTATGGAAAGTTCAAGCCCTGGACCACAAAGCTTCTCGAAGGATTAAGGCTATACTCGGTCAACAATAACAACAACAACAACAACAACAACAACAACAACAACAACAACAACAACAACAACAACAACAACAACAACAACAACAACAACAACAACAACAACAACAACAACAAGCAGCTATAATGGCTAGCTGGATGCAGTCTGGACAGTGGACATCGACAACAGTCTGGACAATGGACATATACTTTGTATTTTATTTTTTTATTATTTTTTAAACAAACACATAAACAAACATGAAAACACACGATAAGATATACAAGCATTAGTTGACAGTGCACATCCAATGAAATCACATTTTAGTTAATTGTCTTATATAGGATATACCCTTAATACCTGTTATCTAAAAACCTACACACATATGCTCCAGCTCGTACCCCCCCCCCCCCCCTCCTGGACCCCCCATTGGATAATCCATCCATTTTCCCTCGCTCCTAACCAGACATTACCATTATATGCTAGCTTTTATTTTCTCCACCACTTCTAACCACAATGTCATTTTGGATTCATTGAGACAATGGACATATACTGTACACTTTATCAAGCCGTGCTGGACCGCGTTTGAACTAAACAAGTGAGTCGCGGTCGCGATATCTCTCTCTCTCTCTCTCTCTCTCTCTCTCTCTCTCTCTCTCTCTCTCTCTCTCTCTCTCTCTCTCTCTCTCTCTCTCTCTCTCTCTCTCTCTCTCTCTCTCTCTCTCTCTCTCTCTCTCTCTCTCTCTCTCTCTCTCTCTCTCTCTCTCTCTCTCTCTCTCTCTCGCTCTCCCTGTTAGAGCGATGCTGTGTTGTTGTTGAACTAACTAATTAATTTCGCAGCAAGGGGCCATAATCACCCGGACAATGGATGGTAACTTGTTTAAAATGACAAGATATACATATGTGATTATTATTGAATGGATCAGAGAGAGAGAGAGAGAGAGAGAGAGAGAGAGAGAGAGAGAGAGAGAGAGAGAGAGAGAGCTGTGCGTGTTTGTGTAGGGCTATTGGAAACGTGGTTGCATTTGACTGACTGTGATCATATATTGATTGATGGCAATGGTGATAATATTCGCCAATGCGTGCCTTGTACATGTTTGCAAAATGTTTGGTATAGCGCCCCTCCTGGAGAATAATTCACCGGCCGCCACTGCTGGTCGGTCTGTTCAGCAGGGAGGGGATCTGGGGGAGATGGTGTGAACCTCCACACGGGTTACGTTCCCCCAGTGAAACTCCTCGCTGTCAGGTGAAAAGAAGCGGCTGGCTGACTCCACATGTATCGGAGGAGGCATGTGGTAGTTCTACACCCTCCCCAGACCAACAATAGGGCAATGCGTGCAACGACCAGGAAGGAAATTGGCATAACGACTAAATTGGGTGATGGGAGGAAATTATGGAAAGACAAAGAAAAAAAATAGACTGGAGCAGGACTGGTGTATACTGTAGATGTTTGTGTGTCTGTTTGGGGAGCAGGGGGGTTGCTGATACAGTGATCTATCTGCGTAGCTGGCTGCTGGCCTATGGTGGTCATGTCACACAGATTGACAGGAATATATCATTTTCTTCTGTGAATTATCCTGCGTCTCCCCCATAGCTGTGTGCCCAGGGCAGCGAGAGCTGACTAATTTGTGAATGAATGGACCCAGCTGTGGGTGGTTATAGGCTTGATTGTGGGACGAATTTGTCCTCGTCTCTCATAGGTGCATGATGACCTGCGCACCTGGGCTTTATAATGGCAGCCCAGCGTTGAGAGGACCGATCAGATTAGATTCAAATGTATTGTCATTATACAGCACAAAAACCAAAAGAAGTTTGGTATCTGACCAGAGTACAAATGTAATGGTAGATTTCCTACCCCCAAAATATTATTCTTTTTTCTTTCCAAATAAATATTTACCTCATAATGCACTTATGAGAGACTAGGAAAAAGTCTTCCCACAATCAACCCTAACCATCCACAGCTGGGTCCACTCGTTCACTAATTAGTCAGCTCTCGACCGTCCTGGGCACACAGCTAGGGAGGAGACAAGATAATTCCGTCAACGGGCACAGAAAAGAAAACTCAGGAAATAGGCAAATCAATCTGACCACCATAGCCTCTGTTACATTTGACATTATTTTTGTCAGCTGACGCTTGTATCCAAAGTGACTTACAAGTTCTGTATGACAAGTCAGCAGGAAGGGTACAACTCTTTCAGCTGAGTGACAGTAACAACATTGTTAGTGGAAAAGTGCATGATAGTAGAAGGTTATATTTCTTTCATATATATTAATTTTTTTCCAGCTAGTGATTGAAGAAATGTGTTTTTAGTCGACGGCGAAAGATTGGTCGGGTTTCGGTCTGTCCTGACTGTGGTGTGAAGTTCGTTCCACCATTGTGGAGCTTCTCTTTGATTACCCTCCTGGAGCTCGGATAAGAGGCAGCCAGAAAATGCAGAGCAGTGGGGTCTTGAGGCCCCTTTCACCCTCCTCCCTCCTTCATCTTTCGCCAGCCCCTCCCTTTGACCCCCGCCCACATGTCTTCTTCTTGTACGCTGTGACCTGCTGGGGCAGCGGACTGAGGCTTTGGTTACACTAAAGGAAAACAACAACGTTTAATTTTCGAATTATTTCGTTTGCATGTCCAAGTTAAAAGGCAACGCCGTTTTAGCTGGCATTTTCGTTTTCCTAGCGGCAACGCTCAAAGGGGGTTTTCGTTGTCAAAACTCCCTTGGAACGGTGGCACGTAAACAAAGCGAGCCGAAGACGGAGCCATTCACGGCCAAAGCCAACGCCCATGCGCACTAGACACTGACGGATGGTGATAGAGGGTTCGTTCGGACGTCTGAAGGGGCGCTTTGCTATGTACAGTCATAAACACAGAGGACCTGCATACACGCGCGCTGTGCCCTCTCATCTGTCTGAACGAGGAGCGGGGCTCTGCTGTGCACGCGAGGACAAACAAGGCACACACACATGCACACACGCTCACTCTGTGCTCTCTCTCTCTCTGTCTGGCTTGTGCACACGACAAATACCTCCTGCGCACACAGGAGACAAACGACGTCTAACCTGACTGCATAAACGCAATGTTCAGAAAAGCGAAAATGAAACGTTGTTGTTTCCCTTTAATGTAACCGCAGCCTGAAAGCAGGGGACGCAAACAGGCTGGATGAGTTGGTCAGGAAGGCCAGTAGCGTGGTTGGGGTGGAGCTGGACTCTCTAGCGATGGTGGCAGAGAGGAGGAGCCTTACATCAGAGAAAACCCCTCCCACCCACTATACACAGACTTGGCTGACAGGAGGAGCATGTTCAGTGCTAGGCTAACACTCCCTAAATGTAGTACTGAACGGCACAGGAAGTCCTTCATTCCGACAGCCATCAGACTTTACAACGCATCAATGTGCCTCACTGCATCACTGAGCACAGGGTGACAGTTACCATCTTCCTGGACTTTTACTTTTAAAACAACACTGTTCAATATTACACTTACTGTTGACTTCTGTATATTTTTACTGTATATTTTTTCTTATTCTTGACTTTGTTCCGTCTAAATGTCTAAATGTTTAATGTGAGCAATGTGAGTGTCAAATTTCCCTCGGGATGATTAAAGTATTTCTATTCTATTCTATTCCATGTCTCATCCTCCTATCCTCTTTCCCCAACTACTGGTTAACCCCGCCCCCATGCCTCATTTACATTTACATTTACATTTAGTCATTTAGCTGACGCTTTTATCCAAAGCGACTTACAAGTTCTGTACGACAAGCCATCAGGAAGGGCACAACTCTATCAGCTGAGTAACAATGTTCATCAAAGTGTTGAGTGCTACAGTGTAGGTTAGTATATTAGGACAAGTGCATGACAGTATCCTCTTTCCCCAACTACTGGTTAACCCCGCCCCCATGTCTCAACCTCCTATCCTCTTTCCCCAACTACTGGTTAACCCCGCCCCCATGTCTCATCCTCCTATCCTCTCTCCCCAACTACTGGTTAACCCCGCCCCTATGTCTCATCCTCCTATCCTCTTTCTCCAACTACTGGTTAACCCTGGCCCCATGTCTCATCCTCCTATCCTCTTTCTCCAACTACTGGTTAACCCCGCCCCCATGTCTCATCCTCCTATCCTCTTTCTCCAACTACTGGTTAACCCCGCCCCCATGTCTCATCCTCCTATCCTCTTTCTCCAACTACTGGTTAACCCCGCCCCTTTTGTAATGTATAAATGTCGATGTACACTTCTATTCTGGCAGCCACTTCTGGGGTCTGCGGGGCCAAGACCTCCGGTTTGGTTTTCTGGAGCCAACTCCTGTTTATTAATCAGCTATTATTGTAATTAATAAAAAATAACAACCAACTATGACTAGCAAATGATTCCTCTGGTACATCCACAACAGTATGAACCAAGATGATTTGATCACGCACATAATTAACCAGGCACAGAAAGGTTTTTTTTTATTTTTTATTATGAAGCCACATCTCGTTTGACATCAAACTTTTCTCCATTTTCAACACAACTCCATTTAAAAAAAATATATGTAATTCCATTGTCTCAAAAGTGATTTTGAGAACCTAAATCTGCCGTGTTGACTCAGTTTTAGATCAAGAATGTCAAAAAATAGATAAAATGACACATTTATAAGACAGGTGTGGGGGTTAAGGGGGAGGTTTGGGGACATCGTAAGTGAGTTTAGTAGGAGGAAATTAAATTTTAAACATCAGTTTGCACGTACCACACTTGAACAGATGTGTCCTTCAGTTATTGGTGTAAAGTTGTGGAATTCTCTCCATAGCGAGCTTATGGGATGTAATAGTGTTTGTCAATTCAAAAAGAATTATAAAAAGAATATATTTAGTCAGTATGAAATTCAAATGTGAATCTGAATAGTGAGATATTTGCTTTTCTTGTTTATTATTATTATTATTATTATTATTATTATTATTATAATTTTTTGTATTTGTTTCTTTAATCTTTGGATTGGGAAGGAAGGAAGGAAGGAAGGAAGGAAGGACGGACGGACGGACGGACGGACGGACGGACGGACGGAAGGAAGGAAGGAAGGAAGGAAGGAAGGAAGGAAGGAAGGAAGGAAGGAAAGGAAGGAAGGAAGGAAGGAAGGAAGGAAGGAAGGAAGGAAGGAAGGAAGGAAGGAAGGAAGGAAGGAAGGAAGGAAGGAAGGAAGGAAGGAAGGAAGGAAGGAAGGAAGGAAGGAAGGAAGGAAGGAAGGAAGTTTTATTTGTCATGGCATACAAGTATACAGTGAAATGCGGGGGGTCTTGCCCGCAACGATTATGCATAATACAATAATAATAATATAATAAGAATCCAATAGAACGACATTGTGCAATAATACAAGTAATCAAAGTAGGGCATATCGGTATATGTACATGAGTTATTTACAGAGCATGGTAGGACATGCTAGGTCCTGTGGTAGTGCAGTACACTGTTAGCTACGGATGTGGCACTGGGTCTTTATGTACACTGCTATACAATGCTATATTATACAATCTCAAGTTATACTATACTATTCTTAAAGTGACCTTCCTTTTGTAAAGTGACATAAGTGTGAGCGTGTGCAGCATGAGTGTGTGTGTGTGCTCATGTTAAAGTGGCTGCTAGTGTGTGAGCATGTGCAGTGTGTGGTGTGTTGTGTGTGTGCTCATTTGTGCTTGTGTGTGGAGAGTTCAGTGTTCAAGGCTCTGATGGCCTGGGGGAAGAAGCTGAGCCGAAGTCTCTCTGTCCTAGTTGCTGGTGAAGGAAGGATCGGAATCGGAATCTAGGTGTGAGATCCAAGCTTGTCATTACCTCCAAGGTGAACACCGGCAGGTTAGGCTTCGGCACAGATGGTTGACGAAAGAGGTCGGCGTTGCTGGAAAGACGGATGTGTGGATACTGGATACGGTGCACATCGCCCACCTGCCGGTCGGTAAACATGGGGAACACTTAACGGTACTTAGGACTCAGGGAGTAAAGCCTGTGATTATCCATGCAGTCAGGACAAAGAAAATCTGTGAGAACATCTATTAAAGGACCGCTTTCACAGTCTACAACTGCCCTACTCTGTAATCATAATAATCATAATTACCTACTTCATACCCATATAACTCTGTATGGTAGCATGTACAATAGTGCTGTATATACCGTATATAAACATAATTTACTGCATATATCCATATCTGTCTGAATTTACCTGCATATAATCATTCTTTACACCTACTTATACACCTGCATATAACTCTGTATGATAGCATGTACAATAATGATGTATATTTATTCTTACCATACATCTATCCACATCTGTCTGTACATACAGTACCTGCATACATGGTGTCAAGATAACAGCCTCTCCCTGAACATCAGCAAAACAAAAGAGATGATTGTGGACTTCAGGAGGTCGGGGTCAGGGACTACAGCCCCCTCAGCATCGACGGGGCACCGGTTGAGAGAGTGAACAGTTTTACCTCGGAGTACCTCGGAGTCCACATATCTGAGGACTTGACATGGACCACACACATTGACAGTGTTGTGAAGAAGGCACGACAACGCCTCTACCTCCTTAGGCGCTTAAGGAAGTTCAACGTGAGTCAGAAGATCCTTAAGAACTTCTACTCATGCACAATAGAGAGCATCCTGACTGGAAATATCACCTCCTGGTTTGGGAATAGCACTGCACAAGACCGTAGCAGACTACAGAGAGTGGCCCGTTCAGCCGAACGCACAATTGCTGGGGGGCTTCCCACTCTCCAGGACATTTACAACAAGCGGTGCATGGGTAAGGCTAAGAGAATAATCAAAGACCCCAGCCACCCAAACAACTGCCTCTTTGAACTGCTGCGGTCAGGCAAGCGATACCGGAGTCTCATGGCAAGCACAGACGCATCCACACGCACATCCACACGCACACACTCACTTTAAATAAACAACACACTGTAGCACCCACTTTACCACTTTAGACACTAACACACTTTACACTTTATATTTATATTATTGGTAAGGAAATTGCACATCAATCTCATTCCTTATTGCACCTCATTGCACATCACCACCACAAGGTGGCACCACAAGCTAAGCTATACCTCACCATTTCTACACTGTACTGTACCTGCACTGTATATACTGTACATACTGTATATAGGTATACTGAAAAAGTTTGCCGTTTACACTTGTTACGTACTTGAATTTCTTGACTTTCTATTTTATACTTATATTATACTTATTTTATACTATCTTGTTATTATCTAGCACACTCTCAGGAGCAAAACAGAAAGAAGCATTTCATGCAAAGTATTCTGTATTTCTGTATGACAACTAATAAAGAAACTTGAACTTGAACTTGCTATCTGTAGATACTATATCTATATCTGTACATATCCCTTACCTACTCTTACTTGTTACACTGCTGGCCAGTATGACTTACTACCATAGTGTCTGTATACCTGTATCACTGTACATATTAATACTACAACTCTGTACATACATCTGATTAGCACCGTTACATTTGCATTCTGGTTGGATGCCAAACTTATTTTCATTGTACTGTACCTGTGCTGTATAATGACAATAGATTTGAATCTAATCTAAACAACAGCCTATATCTTACTGGTCAAGTCTCAGGCCCTGTCCACACGAGCGCTGGATTTAATGTGACCGAAGTTTGAAAAAAATAAACCTCTGTCCACACAGGTGAACAACCGCATATAATTGCGTACCCACGGCGGCTGGAAAAACCAGCAACCGATACATGTAGTACAATGCCAAAACAGTAGGCGGCGATGTTGTTCAGACATGAAGGCCATTTCAACCAATCAGAAAAGGTTGAACGCTCACTAAACTTCCTGTTTAGAAACACCATAGCCGCCATCTTTAAATATCATTTTGCCAACGGAACATATATTTTCAGCAAAGAAAGAAACTGCAATAAAAGTGCAATAAACAAACGGATACATTCACTGTGTGTTCTGCCTCTCATTTGTTGATGAAACAAAACCAACAGCAACACAATTTACCACCAAGAGCGGATAGTTTAGTCTCACAAAAGACCACCAGTGTTGATAGCTACATGCTAATGTGAATGGCTATATCTATGTATAGTATATAGCTTAAATGCTAACGTCATGTGGTAACGTTACCGCTATGAATGGATGCAAACGTTATTTAACACATTGCAGAATGGGTACAATACAATACGGCTCAATACAAACAATTGTTAAGGGGATGCAGTCTGGACTGGGTTCCTTATAACAATAACTTGACAACACATGAGTTTAGTTTAGCCGCAGCTACATGTTTACTCTGAGCATCAGGTCAGGAATGCGACAACAGACATCAGTCGATCACAACACTCTTCAAAACAGACAATACGTTTCGAACAAAAGTTTGTTACAATCATTTTCATATAACGCTACTTGGGACAGCTCTGCTGTAAACACTGGTGTAGCTGGCTCTGCGCTAAACTCTCTACCCCGCGCTCGGTTGCTAACTTGCTATTGTTTGACAGTCTGCCGTGAACATGGGAAATAATTGCGACAGCTCTGCTGTAAACACTGGGAATAACCTCGGTTGCTATGCCCACACGCAACCGCAAAACCGCAAAACTTCACCCTGGACTCCGGTTTTCAAAGACCGGGGTTGCAGTGTAGCAAATCCCCGGTTGTGTGTGGCCGAACAGTGCAACTGCGCACATACAATCATGGTTATATTAAATCCAGCGCTCGTGTGGACTGGGCCTCAGTCAGTGATATAGTTTTTAAAACAAGAGCCTCACATAATGGTTAGTGAAGAAACACTTTGCACATGTGGATTTTGTTTGTCCATCCGTGACATAACCATATCGTACACTATAGTAATAACTGCAGCCTGCAGTATTATCAGCCATATACTATTTTGAAATATGCATCCGGCAGCCTAACTGGGCCATTATGATGTGTTTCATCTGCTCTCCACGGCATCTAAATACATAAAGTGTCAGGCAGATGTTCATGCTGCCTGGTTTACTAACTGATGCTGCTTGAGTCATGTCAGTGTTCTGTATGTTCCTTTACTCCATGAGTTTACTTAAAAGAACAATGTGTGATCATCAGCTGAAACACTGACACCCACAATGCCTTTGTGTAATCTATGGATAATTCATAAAAATTATTTGTATAGTCTGAGATTAGATTTGAGATTACCTTTAGTCTTGATTAGATACAAAGGTATTGTCATCATGCAGCACAAGTACACTGCCCTGCAAAACAAAGCTAACCACAGTAACAAAAACAATTTGAAATTGAATTATGAGTGTGAGGATTCGCCTGTCCCTGGACCTTTTTTCCCTGTCTACTCTCCTCAACAGCCCCCACCCTTGCGATAACTTTTCCCTGTCTCCTACTCTTCACCAGCCCCCACCCTTGGACATTCTTGTTCCTCTACCTTCACGCACCTGTTGGGAGTTTGCATTCAGCTCGGGAGTGTACTTAGGTTGCAGACTCCCCTCCAGTCCTTGTCGGGTCGTTCTGTGTTCTGGACTCTGTGTTCGTTCTGTATTCTGTACGTTACCATCACCTGCCGCGTCTCCGGCGTGAGACGACGTGCCAGCCATCACCACCTGTCGCCGTTTCCGGTGCCCGGCCTCCGCCGTCGGGGCCCTGTCCCCGTGCCCGGCCTCCGCCGTCGGACCCCTGTCCCCGTGACCGGCCTCCTCCGTCGGGCCCCTGTCCCGGTGCCCGGCCTCCGCCGTTGGATTCCTGTCCCCGTCCCCAGGCCCTCTCTCCGGGCCTCTGTCCCTGTCTCTAGCCCGCCTCTCCGGGCCTCTGTCCCTGTCCCCCTCTCCAGTGCCCCTGGTCCTGGCCCTGACCCTTAGCCCTGGTCCTGTTCCTGACCCTTAGCCCTGACACTTAGCCCTGACCCTTAGCCCTGGTCCCTTAGCCTGTTCGCCCGTTAAAGGCACAGTGCCGCAGTTTTCCTATTTCTTGGACTCTAGTGCTTTTTGTGTTCTCCCTTAAAGGGACTGTGCCGCTTTTTGTTCTATAATAAATGTTGCCCTGTTTTGGCTTACTCTCATACCTGTCTTGTGTTGTGCGATTGGGGTCGGTTTCAAACCATAACAATGAGCTAAGTTTTACTTCTCAATATCCATTTTAACTTGTGACTAAGTTTCAACGTTCAATCTTGCTCTGTTTTAGAGAAAAAGGGTATAACGAATTGCAGTAACTACAAAATCACTGAATAGTCAAAGAAGAGAGAGATAGTATACCCATGGTTTTACCAGATCAATGTGGGGTCTATTAAATATACTCTAGATGGAATATACGCCACCATATCTTCCTTGAATCTTGGAGATGTGCGGCTTTGCGCTCAGTGTCTTGCTTTTTCACTTTGAGTAAGAATAGTAGCAGCCTCCACTCATTCTATTTGAATTATGAGCTATTTATAACTTAGACAAGGGGGGGATATCAGCTGTCTTATAAATGTATCATTTCATCCAATAGGTCATATGTTTGACGTTCTTGATCTAGAAATGGGGTCAACATGGCAGAGGTACCTTCCTAAAATAACTTTTTGAGAAAATGGGATTGTTAAAAAAAATATATATATGTTAATAATTGAAAGAGCTTTCTTGTGTCGAAAATGGAGAAAAGTTTGACGAAGTAAGTTGTAAACATGTCAAACGAGATGTGGCTCATCTTTTTCTCAGAACAAACATACCAAGTGAAAAGTCAGATCTCACTTATTATTTCCTTGCACTGACAAGCTCCCGTTGTCTCTCTCTCTCCATATTTTGTATTATATCTGTTGAAGTCAGAGGTTCTGTGTAGGATTGTTAGTAACTGTCTAACTGTATATGTGGCTGTTTACACTAGTAACTGTTTACTTGCATATATAACTGTCTCCACCAGTAATTGTCTAGTTGCATATATATCTGTTTCCACGAGAGGGCGCTCTAGGCAGAACCACTCAGGTACACCACCTTGTGGCGAATATATAAGTAAATGTATCCTCCCACTTCTTTCTCTCCCCCCATGTCTCTGAGTGAGAGAAGACCTGTGTTACTGTTCTTTCCATGTGAATAAAAAGAAACCACGCCAGTTAAGGCTCAAGATAGAAACCATGCCTCTTGACCACATTATTGTCGCCCT
The DNA here is from genome assembly GCF_963971535.1 of Notolepis coatsorum. Classification (NCBI taxonomy): domain Eukaryota; kingdom Metazoa; phylum Chordata; class Actinopteri; order Aulopiformes; family Paralepididae; genus Notolepis; species Notolepis coatsorum. Next base: position 6,248,979 of record NC_140180.1, on the reverse strand, counting down.
ATAGCCGAATTCTGTTAACAATATCTTTGCTCCACAATGGTGGAAAGAACTTCCCACCAGTCAGGACAGCTGAAACCTGTCCAATTATCTGCCATCAACTAAAAGACACCTCCTCAAACAAATAAAAATAACCCTATTACTGTATTTTATTATTATGTACCTTACTACTATGCTACTATACTTATAATACTACCTCAATTATGTCTATACTACTATCCACTTGTAGCACTCAAGTTCGACACTATTTGATGAACAATGCCACTGACCCTTAGCTGCCAGAGATGTACCCTTCCTGCTGACTTGTTGTTCACAATTTGTAAGCTAAATTACTAAATGTAAATGCAAAAAGAACGAATCGCTAGCTTAGCATTGCACTGCAAATCAGGTCACCAGACATCACCAGCGTCAGCAGGGCCGGATTAACGACCGGGCCGTCCGGGCTGCGGCCCGTGGGCCTCTAGTGATGAGCGGCCTCCAAAAAAAAGATTTTAATTTAAAAAAAAAAAATGGAGGCCCCTCGTCACTAGAGGCCCCAACATTTTTTTTTATTTTTTTTTAACTTTCATTTAAAAAATGTTTGGAGGCCCCTCGTCACTAGAGGCCTTTTGGAGGCCCCTCATCACAAGAGGCCCCAAATTATTATTATAATTTTTTTAACTTTTATTTTAAAAATTTTTTGGAGGCCCCTCGTCACTAGAGGCCCCAACATTTTTTTTTTTTTTTTTTAACTTTCATTTAAAAAAAATTTTGGAGGCCCCTCGTCACTAGAGGCCTTTTGGAGGCCCCTCATCACAAGAGGCCCCAAATTATTATTATTATTTTTTTAACTTTTATTTAAAAAAAATGTTGGAGGCCCCTCGTCACTCGAGGCCTTTTGGAGGCCCCTTGTCACTAGAGGCCTTTTGGAGGCCCCTTGTCACTAGAGGCCTTTTGGAGGCCCCTTGTCACTAGAGGCCCCAAATTATTATATATTTTTTTTTTACTTTTTTTCTTTTTTTTGATGCCCCTCGTCACTAGAGGCCCCAAATATTTGTTTATTTTTTTTAAACTTTTATTTAAAAATTCTTTGGAGGCCCCTCGTCACTAGAAGCCCCACATTTTATTTAATTTTTTTTCTTATTTTGGAGATCGATGTCATACTGTGACACTGAAATGAAAACATATTTCATCAACTAAAATATTTAGTCAACAAAAATCAACTAAAATATACAGTACGTCACACCCTGCCGTCTGCAAGTGGCTAATCTTGAGTATTTGTTCTCCTCTTCATAAGAGTTTGAGGTTTTCCGTTTGAGGTAAAAACAGCTATAAATAGTCAAAACTTGCATCTCCACATCCCAGCCCCGGCGCCTGAATACTTTTACCAACGGATTTCCAGTTCCGCGTTCGCGTTCTGCGCTCTGATTGGCCACTGACGTTTCTGGTAGCGCCAATCGTGTGACACCTCTTTCTTTCACCGGTTAAGCTTAGGCACTCTTTCGAAGTTGGTTACGGTTAGAGTTTGTCTTAGAGCAGGGCGATAGAACACCAGCCCTGATTCCAAACTCTAACCTTAACCAACTTCGAAAGAGTCTCCTAGGATGGCTTAGAGTAGACGACAGAGTACAGCAACTTGCAATGGGCCTGGTCTACAAGATACACTATGCGACCAAGGTACCCATGTACATATCAAAATACTTCCCAAAGGTCAGTGAATACCACGATCACAACACCAGAGGGAGCTCCACAAATCATGTTAAACCCAGATTCGGCTCAAACAAGGGACTAAACACGTTTCGCAATTATGCCACATCAATGTGAAACGCCCTACCCAAAGCTGTAAAGGAATGTGAATCACTACCCACTTTCAAAAACACTCTCTCTTGGTAAATTACCAAGTATGGCTTTGTCAGTATTCCAATGTACAGTGTACAGTGTGTCCCCCCCCCTACCCAACCCCCCCCCACCCACCTCCAATGTACAGCCCCCACCCACGGTGTCTGTGATAGTAGTGTTGCAGACTGACAGTTGGTAAGCATGCACTCATGTGTGTAGTGAAACACAGATGAGTGCATGCAATAGCAACTGAATATTTTGAAAAATTAAAGATAGAGCTGATAGCGATAGCAACTGAACATTTTGAAAGATTAAAGATAGAGCTGATAGCGGATCTATTTGAGGCACAGGGGCGGCGCAAAGAGGGTCGCGTCCTCCCCGTCTTAATCACGGGACGTTCAACACTCCGGTCATTGCTCCGAGACAGCCGGAGACAGGGAGATGGGGGGCGGCGCAGAGAGGATCGCAACCTCCCCGTCATCATCGCGGGATGTCCAGCACTCCGGTCATCACTACGAGACCGCCGGAGACAGGGAGACAGGAGGGCACGCAGAGAGGGTCGCATCCTCCCGGTCTTCATCACGGGACGTCCGACACTCCGGTCAACACTCCGGGACAGCAACTCCCAGGGAGACGGGACAGGCGTTAGACAGCTTGCGTGATTGTAATTAATAATTAATTACAATATTTAGTTTTATTTATAAAATAAATTTTCCAGGTCTTAACCAGCAGGTCAGTGTCTCCAGGTCTTAACCAGCAGGCCAGTGTCTCCAGGTCTTAACCAGCAGGTCAGTGTCTCCAGGTCTTACCCAGCAGGTCAGTGTCTCCAGGTCTTCACCTGCAGGTCAGTGTCTCCAGGTCTTCACCTGCAGGCCAGTGTCTCCAGGTCTTAACCAGCAGGTCAGTGTCTCCAGGTCTTAACCAGCAGGTCAGTGTCTCCAGGTCTTAACCTGCAGGCCAGTGTCTCCAGGTCTTAACCAGCAGGTCAGTGTCTCCAGGTCTTCACCTGCAGGTCAGCGTCTCCAGGTCTTCACCTGCAGGCCAGTGTCTCCAGGTCTTACCCAGCAGGTCAGTGTCTCCAGGTCTTAACCTGCAGGCCAGTGTCTCCAGGTCTTCACCTGCAGGTCAGCGTCTCCAGGTCTTAACCAGCAGGCCAGCGTCTCCAGGTCTTAACCAGCAGGCCAGTGTTTCCAGGTCTTAACCAGCAGGTCAGTGTCTCCAGGTCTTAACCAGCAGGCCAGTGTCTCCAGGTCTTAACCAGCAGGTCAGTGTCTCCAGGTCTTACCCAGCAGGTCAGTGTCTCCAGGTCTTCACCTGCAGGTCAGTGTCTCCAGGTCTTCACCTGCAGGTCAGTGTCTCCAGGTCTTAACCAGCAGGTCAGTGTCTCCAGGTCTTAACCAGCAGGCCAGTGTCTCCAGGTCTTAACCAGCAGGTCAGTGTCTCCAGGTCTTAACCAGCAGGCCAGCGTCTCCAGGTCTTCACCTGCAGGTCAGTGTCTCCAGGTCTTAACCAGCAGGCCAACGTCTCCAGGTCTTAACCAGCAGGTCAGTGTCTCCAGGTCTTCACCTGCAGGTCAGTGTCTCCAGGTCTTAACCAGCAGGCCAGCGTCTCAAGGTCTTCACTGTACAGGCTAGGAGAGGGGATGAGAATAGAGATTAGGACAAGGTTGATGAACAATAGATCCAGGTGAACAACTTAAGCAACAGAGTAGAGGACAAGAACATAGTAACGTGACTAATGTGGTACGAGAGTTTACGATCTGACACCTGCTCCACGTCTGAGGTGGATTTATATACCATGATGCACTCTGCCTCCAGACCGCAGATCAGCTGCCTCGTGACACACCAGCTGTAACTAATCTAAGATAATGAGAGCGGTAGAGTGGGGAGGAGAACAGAGAGAGGCAGGAGTACTGACATGGTAGAACCATGACAGGTATATTCAGACGGATATATATATATATATATATATATATATATATATATTATATATATATATATATATATATATATATATATATATATATATATGGGTTATATGCAGGTGTATAAGTAGGTATATAGAGGGATTATATGCAGGAATATTCAGACAGAAAAGTCATGGCTGATGGCTGCCTCGGGCCCAGCAGGTATGTAACTGTGTCCAGATGGCCGTGCTCACAGGAGCCCGTCAGGGGCCTCCTCTGCCCCTCATTAAACGTGTCCAGGTTGCCTGCAGCCTGGCCAGAGCAGGTGATTCACAGACATTAAAACACAGCGCATGCCTGGTTATCTGACCAGCGAGGCCCCTCTCTCTTCTGCGACCAGGTGGCCTGTGTGGTGGAAAATAGCCGAGGCGAATAACTCACTCAGTCCAAAGAGACTTGGTTAATACGATGTATTAACTCAATCAAAGTATCAATATGTAGCAGGTAGGGATGCTCGATATTGGCTTTTTTACCGATACCGATATTCCGATATTGTCCAACTCTTAATTTCCGATACCGATACCGATATCAACCGATACCGATATATGCAGGGTTTCCCCCCAAAAAAACTGAATAATTTCAGGTAACTAATAATTTCACTGGATGCATTCAAAAGGCTTTCTAAATGTAAGCATTATCTGTGCAAAATATGATCATTAAAAAAGTTAAAATTAACATTACATATCTCTTGTTGTTGAATTAAACCAACATGCATACTTTTGACAATAAATAAAATAAGAATTGATTCTTACTTGCTTGCCTGGGTAAATAAAGGTTAAATAAATGTATAAAAAAAAAAAAAAAAAAAAGAAAAATTTATTGTTTTTTTTTTTTGTACCGATACCGATATTTTCCGATATCACATTTTACTGCCGATATCGGACATCCCTAGTAGCAGGTATATATAATATACCATTATGCATTCCACAAATAATCCCTCACGTTTAATTTGATTGATTTATTATTATTTATTGTAACTTTTTGTATTCTCAAAGTATTTTATTTTGAAATCGTCACTTCGTCACTTTCTCCCGAAGTGACGTATCTCGTCCCGCGTGCCACTCTCACTTCAGTCTATCTGTGGAGAAGAGAGGTAGGCAGCGTCCACATTACCTGTTTATATATTTCTGGTCTAAAAGAACGTATAATGGGCTAATGTTGTAAATAAATTTCCGGGCAATGAACCAGGGGTGTACACTAATGTTTATGTTAATGATGGGCAGTTGTGCACTTGTTGAAAAGACATTTACGTAACCGTGTTCACTGATTTTTCTGTAAGCACATTTTGACTAAGCTAGCATTGGGGGAGGGGTTACACACGGCTCGTGCTGGTTTTTTCACAAGTACATTGATATATTTCTGGTCTAAGCCATAATATTCTAAATATAATCCCAAACAGTGAACCGGGTTGATAAAGTGATTCAAGGTTGATAATATGCAGTTGTACCGTTGTCTTGTAAGGAATTTAACCGTCTTGGCGAACTTTTGCAAAAGTACGTGGTTAGCTTTTCATAAGACCGTTTGGTCAGTTTCTAGCATTGGGGGAGGGGTTACGTACATGACTTGTGCCGGCAATATTTTAACTGGTGTTTTCCCCACCGCAGTTTGTGAGCTGCTGGCGTCACCTTGTGGCCAATACTGATGTATTGTCTTTATGTCATTACCTGACAGGTATGTGTGTAGACTCTATTGTTTTATTCTATTGTTTTATTCAAATGTTTTATTCAAATGTTTTATTCAAATGTCTAATTCTAACCTGAGTCTATCTGTAGAGAAGAGAGTTTGTGAGCTGCTGGCATCACCTTGTGGCCAATACTGATGTATTGTCTTTATGTCATTACCTGACAGGTGAAATAAATATGTCAGTCACGGCTAAAGAGGATCACAGGCCTGTCTTTCATTAATCTTTCAACGCACACACAACCGACATCGCAGAGTAGTGGCAGCAACTGAGGAGTAGGCCTGAAACCGGTTCCACTGGTGCCATATTGACCCGGATCTGAAACCGGCTACAAATACAAAATAGTAAGAGTTTGAAATTTAGAAATGTATTTGAAGGATAAACCCCTTGAGCTACAATACAATACATAACAAAACAAAACACAGGACAACAAAATACACGTATACACTGAGAGACGCGTTACCAAGCTCACCCCCACAGTCCACACTGATTCCTCCCAAGAGGATCGTCAATATATATATGTTCCCATATAAGTGTACATACAAAATTACAGTTTGATCTGTAAACATGTACAGTAAACCATAACACAGTACATCGATGCAATTAGTAACAAGTGCAAGTAGTCTGCAGATGAGTAAACAAAGATGTCTTAAATAACTGGTAAGAAGTGAGAGATCTGAGTGAACTAGGCAGTTTGTTCCAATCAGCTGGAGCTTTATATTTTATATATATTATATATATTTAGGCAAGTCGACCAATAACTTTGGTGGTTCGAGGTGTGATAAAGAAAGGATAATCTGTGTGTTTTAAATTATAAATTGAACTATGGAATTAGGAACTGCTTTTTGATAGAGAGTTAGGCTGGATGATCTCCACGAGGTGGCTAGCTATAGGACACCAGGGAAGAGAGACCCCTCACTGGATCTTGAACCATCTTTATACATAAAGGGTGGGGGTCAAAGTAATGTGACATCTTTGGGGACATTATGGAAAGGTGGAAGGAATGGGGATAGGGATGTGGATAGGAAGGAAAGATGGGCAGATCAAAGAGAGAGAGAGGGGGGAAGGGGGTCTTATCTCCCCACACCTGGCACCCGACTCTCAGCCACTACCTATCAACTCATCTGCACCTTTGTTTACTTTACACCGTTGATTTTTTCTCATATTTTTATATTCAGATCTAATTTCATTGCCTATATGTCTTTCTACTATTTCCCCATGGCCAGGGGATACAAAAATAAATATCATATTTTAATAAAAGCTTGAAAGGGAAGCCTCTGTGATTTGGGATTTTAATGTGATTTTCCTCTTACTTACCCATCAATGTGGAGGATCACCACCACCGAGAGCAATGTTATCCATGACGGCTGTGGTCTGAATGACTCCAGTGTTGTTATCTCTTCAGACGGGCTAAGATGAGGCTGCCCTGAAAATACCATCGCTATAGGTTCCACAGGAGGACAGATAGTAGAGACTAACTTTAAAGTAGTAACCTATACTCCAGTTGTTGTCTGTGTAATAATCCACAAATGGCATCCTTGGGTCAGTAAGCAAGAGGGGAAAACTGCATATACTTATATGTATTGTAATTATATGTAATTATAGAATTATATGTAAATCACTGAACCGTGCTCTTTATCTGAAGTACAAATCTGGCCTGATACGTCATACTGTACATTGTGGTCCATGCAGGATAGGAGGAGCTAAAATAGCCACGCTACTCTTTAGGGCTCTGTCTCTCCTCCCTGTCTCTCCTCCTGTCTCTCCTGTCTCTACTCCTGTCTCTCCTGTCTCTCCTCCTGTCTCTCCTGTCTCTCCTCCTGTCTCTCCTGTCTCTCCTCTTGTCTCTCCTCCTGTCTCTCCTCCTGTATCTCCCCCTGTCTCTCCTCCTGTCTCTCCCCCTGTCTCTCCTCCTGTCTCTCCCCCTGTCTCTCCTCTTGTCTCTCCTCCTGTCTCTCCTCCTGTCTCTCCTGTCTCTCCTCCTGTCTCTCCTCCTGTCTCTCCTCCTGTCTCTCCTCTCCTCCTGTCTCTCCTGTCTCTCCTCCTGTCCCTCCTCTTGTCTCTCCTGTCTCTCATGTCCCTCCTCCTGTCTCTCCAGTCTCTCCTGTCTCTCCTGTCTCTCCTGTCCCTCCTCCAGTTTCTCATCCCGTCTCTCCTCCTCTCTGTCTCGCTGGTCTTCTTGAGAATCCTGGACACAGCTGGCAGCGCAGGTCCAGGGTCTGGTTTGGGGACAGAGGGCGTAGCATCTGTGGCCTCCTCTGCCCCGCCGGCATCCTCCCCGCAGTGTGGACAGAACCGACGCTCCTTCAGGACGGAGAGGCACAGCCGTGGTGAGAACGCCGGGGTTCACTGCCACATGGTCGACACTCGTTTCGTCTTTTGGGTAAACGTCGATTAAACGGGCTACGTTCACACTGCAAGGCTTAGTGCTCAATTATTATTATTATTATTATTATTATTATTATTATTATTATTATTATTATTATTATTATTATTATTATTATTATTATTATTATTATTATTATTATTATTATTATTATTATTATTATTATTATTATTATTATTATTATTATTATTATTTTTTTTTTTTTTTTCTTTTTTTTTTTCTTCCGTTTTTCTCCCCTCCCAATGTTATTCGTTATGCCAATTCCCAATCCCCTTCCTGGTCGTTGCGCACTCTACCCCCTACCATCGGTCTGGGAGGGCGGAGACTATCACATGCTTCCTCCGACACATGTGTACCCAGACCACCGCTTCTTTTCACCTGGCAGCGCGGACTCTCACTGGGAGAGTGTAACGTGTGCAAGGTCACACTACCTCTCCCAGATCCTTCCCTTGCTGTGCAGGCGCCCCGACCGAACTGTAGGAGTCGCTGTTTACAACGACCAGGACCCACCCACGCCGGCTTTCCACCCGCTAACACTGCCAATTGTGTTAGTATGGACGGTCGGCCAAGCCGGAGGCACCACAGCCGGATTCGATCCCACTGGCTCTGTGGTGGTAGACAGACGCTTAGTCCGCTGCGCTACCCGGCCGCACCCTTAGTGCTCAATTCTGATGTATTGCTCAGATCTGATAATTTTTTTCTTTGGCCGTTCACATTCGTTCGTCGTGTGTTCAATATCAGATTCCAGAGTGATCACATCACCTGTTTGCGGACGACTCAGCCCTGCTGGTCTCTGACAAGAACAAGTTACAGGTTGAAAAAACCCTCAGCTCGGAACTAGGCAGAATCTGCATATGGCTCGCTGATAACAAACTATCATTACACATGGGCAAAACAGAGTCCATTCTCTTCGGTTCAAATAACAAACTCAGCAAGACCGACGGCTTCTCAGTTACAGTGGGTGACAATATTGTCACAAGGAAAGATGAAATTACCTACCTGGGTTCCATCCTAGAGGCTAATCTCTCCTGTGACAAAATGGCATCCAATGTAATAAAAAAAGTCAACCAACGAACTCGATTCTTGTACCGGATCTCCTCTCTGGTAAACAAGAATACCCTGAAGACTCTGGCAGGAGCACTCATTCAGGGGTACTACGACTATGCTTGCACCTCATGGTACCAAAGCACCTCAAAGGCGCTAAAAACAAAATTACAAACATCTCAAAACAAACTGGTCAGACTACTGCTTGACCTTACTCCTAGAACCCACCTCACCCCTGCCCACTTTGACAACCTAGGATGGCTTAGAGTAGATGACAGAGTACAGCAACTTGCAATGGGCCTGGTCTACAAGATACACTACACGACCAAGGTACCCATGTACATGGCAAAATACTTCCCAAAGGTCAGTGAATACCACGATCACAACACCAGAGGGAGCTCCACAAATCATGTTAAACCCAGATTCGGCTCAAATAAGGGACTAAACACGTTTCGCAATTATGCCACATCAATGTGGAACGCCCTACCCAAAGCTGTAAAGGAATGTGGATCACTACCCACTTTCAAAACCTCTCTCAAGAGACACCTACGGGAGACTGCAATTCAACACTGGCCCCTGTAAATATCCTAACCCAACCCCCTCCAATGTACAGTCATTTACCTAGTATGGTTTTGTCAATAGTCCAATGTACAATTTTGTTTGTTTGTACAGAGTCTCCCCCCCCTCAATGTACAGTTTTGCTTGTCTATACAGTGTGCCCCCCCCCCCCCCAACCACCTCCAATGTAAATTACCCAGTATGGTTGTCAATATCCCAGTGTACCCAACCCCCCCCACCCAACCTCCTCCAATGTACAGTTTCTACGTCAAATGTATATACTCCCTTTTCTTGACTCCTTCTGTATCACAAACAGTACTGTATTTGCAAATCTGGTATGTCATAAATGTATAGATGTAGCAGTACTGACTATCTGTATGTCATGTATGTCATATATGTCCTGATGAATTGAAAATGGGGGACCCTGGTGGAAACAAGACGAAAGTCTTTCTCTGGTCTGCATCCCCTTAACAATTGTGTGTATTGAGCTGTACTGTATTGTACCCATTCTGCAATCTGTTAATAAAGTTTTCAATCAATCAATCAATCACACAAGTGCAAAAGTATGAATGACTCAATTTGCATCCGAGCACTGACCTACTGTAACTGCACTGAAGATTACAGTAACGTGGCTGTTTGACGCTTCCAGAGTCGAGGACAGTGTTGAAAGTTAAAGCTGATGGGAAAAAAGATCAGTGAGTAAGATAAGATAAGATATTCCTACGGAGAACAGTGACAGAGGCAAAGGGGCGGAGAGGGATACGGTGGAGCTTCAGTTTGAACAGGCTGATTCCAGAGGTATGTGGCAATATGATAGCAACTCAGTTTGCTATCCACAGATAGCATATCCACAGGTAATATGGGCAGAACACCCCTTTCTTTGCAAATGAGCCTCATCCAAAAATGCTCCCAATCCACAAAGCCTGGCACCAATTGCACAGAGCAGTTAACGCTATGCACCTACCGTCTTCACAGACAAGGTGGCAACTAAATAGAGCATGGTGCGGTTTGCTATTGGTGTGAACGCAATCAAACTTTATATAGTACCTAATCTAGGAAGCGCAGGATTTTTGGAAATGAGTGTGAATGAGAGAGAGTGTGCGAGTGTGTGTGTGCGAGCGAGTGAGAGAGAGTGTGTGTGCGCGAGCGTGAAAGAGAGAGAGAGTGTGTGTGCGCGAGTGTGAGAGAGAGAGAGCGCGTGTGTGTGTGCGAGCAAGCATGAGCGAGCGAGTGTGTGAGAGAGAGAGAGTGTGTGCGAGCGAGCTTGAGCGAGAGTGTGTGCGAGTGAGCGTGTGCTGTTCAGGGGGATTTTCCCCAAAATGATCTGTCCAATAGAATGAATGACCGGGGTGACTGCCTGTCCTTTGTTTACAAATTAGGTTAGCTCAAAAAAGGGCAGTGAGAACGCAAACCAAAATCAAACAAGGTATCATTCTCACATTTTGTCCACCAGAAAGTTTATACAGTTTGTGTTAAACAAGTGAACATCCTCCGAGCTCCTACGAGCTCTCTCTCTCTCTCTGCCTCTCTCAGCACTGTCAGGTGCAGACTGCTCCGCGAGCCAACTGCGCTGGAGCAGATCAGGGAAAAACGCTACACATAATGGGCGTGTCTCATCCGCGCAATGTCCTTTGTGGATAGCTCGCAAAGATGGAGCAGATACCGCGAGCAAACCCCGCACAGTACACTTCCCCTCTGCAGGGGTGTAAAGTACTTGAGTAATTGTACTTCGTTACAATACTTAAGTACTGTTTTGGGGGATTTGTACTTTACTCTAGTATTATTAGGTTTGTATACTTTGTACTTTTACTCCATTACATTTCAGAGAAAAAAATACATACTTTTTACTCCTTACATTTAAAATGCAGACCTACAAAGTACAAAGTACAAATCTCACAGGTCCAACCATTTTAATTAGTATATTTTAATTGTTTATCTGGCCGAACTAACGTTAACGTTATTAATCCTGCGACTGCAGGTAAACAGCCAATCAAATCCCCATCAATGGAAAATGAACCCGCCCATACCCATGTTGATTGGTCCTTGTGCAACACTAGAAAGCGGGGATCTTTGATTAAACACCCGCTATCAGAACAATAGACAGTCAGATCCGCATTATACTGTGGTTAATATAATATTATTCAGGGTACTCCAGTATTCTGTCTTTAATATTGTGATATTATTCAGGATAATCCAGTATGCTGTGGTTAATATTGTGATATTATTCAGGCTGTGATGTGAATGCCGTCCATGTTAGTTTACCTTCAATGGAGAAGTGCATTACATAATTTGTATGCAAAAAAAAGTGTCCTCTGTTCTTTCATTTCAGCATGGTCTATTGCAGAACACATTCCATTGTGGGCAGAGTGTATGCTTGGTTTCATTCCAGCCTTGCCTAAACACCAGCTGATGATTTCACTAATTGGCTCACCTCTTCAACTAACTCACCTGGTGCAATGTATAGTTAAAATGAAAACTTGGCCCACGATGGAATGAGTTAAACCCCTGGTCTATCCCTTTAAAAAAAAGAAATTACTTTAACTTTTTAGTACTTAAGTACATTTAAAAGTAGGACTTTTTTACTTTTACTCAAGTGTGTTTTTAGCCAGATACTTTGACTTTTACTTGAGTCAGATTTTGAGACGGTACCCATACTTTCACTTAAGTATAATTTCTGGGTACTTTTTACACCCCTGCCCCTCTGTCTCTACCAGGTCTACCTAACACCTACCCTTTACCTGTACCATCCCCCTTGTCTCCCCCCTCCCTCCTTCACCCCTCTCCAGCCCCTCCCCGCCCCCATAATCATCCTATCTCCTTCCCACCTAGTCACCTGACCACAACCCTTTGGTCAGGTATAAATGTCTACGTGTAGCATTATTCTAGGAGCTCTATTGGGGTACGTGGCTTGTATACCTGTGGAGTCATCCAGCATAACTCATAAATTGTATTTCGATACTTTGTTTGAATAAATCTGTAATAACCAAGTCTATTTGACTGAGTATATCTTTGCCTCCGGCTAATTTCCACCACAACACAGCCATTTTCTTTTTGATTTATAGGCATGATGTGGCTTTAACTTTTAAACCGCTGGACTCAGTGTAGTGGTGGTGTAGTGGTTAACACTGTCGCCTCACAGCAAGAAGGTCCAGGGTTCGATTCCCGCTTGGGGACCAGGTTTCCATGATGCCAGGTACCCAGGTGGGTGATCTCCCGGGCCTTTCTGTGTGGAGTTTGCATGTTCTCCCCCCGTGCTCGCAAGGGTTTCCCCCCCGATAAGATAAACCCAATGGAAAAACATGCACAACAACAGATCGCTAACGCTGTGGTGTCCTTAACGAAGACGGGCAGGAGCACTTGGATTGGTCCCCGGGGCGCGGCTCACGTTGACGCCCTATCTGCTCTATGAGGGTAACCACAGTGTCTTAGGAGTTGAAATAAAGGTTTGAAATGAAAATAAAATAGGATTTTGTGCGTGGTGAGGCTAACCAACTAGCTGACCCATATTGGTTTGAATTGGAGAACAATGAGCTTGCTGTTTATATAACACATGCCTACATGAACAGTTAAATATGAGTACCTCGTTATCTTTGCACACTTTATCTAACTTAACTTTTTCCAAAGTAGCTTACATTGAAAAAGATGTTCGAGAGTACTTTAATACATCACATGAAACATATGGCATGTGGCTTTATGACATGACATGACCCTCCTCTCCCAACTCTATCCACTCTGAATAAACTCTAGCCTGTTCAGGGCCGTAGCCAGGGTTTAGAAATTAGGGAGGTCCATTTATTTTTTTGTCCCAGACCGGCCCACTATAATCGGTCGGACACCACCCACCGGTACACCATCCTTGCGGCTCCCTTAAATATGCGTACCTACTGTACTATTCCCCCAACCCACTACAAAGCTGGGTAGTAAGTGCCATGGACAAGTGGACCAGTGTACTCACTCGCTCTTGGCTGAATCTTGTTTTGGGTGGTGATGTAAAAACACCTGCATCATAGCAGGCTCAGGACGGGCAAAGTAGTCTATAGCCTGTTCATCCCTGTCTCTCTCCTCCACAACCTGGCATAACTCATAAATTGTATTTCGATACTTTGTTTGAATAAATCTGTAATAACCAAGTCTATTTGACTGAGTATATCTTTGCCTCCGGCTAATTTCCACCACAACACAGCCATTTTCTTTTTGATTTATAGGCATGATGTGGCTTTAACTTTTAAACCGCTGGACTCAGTGTAGTGGTGGTGTAGTGGTTAACACTGTCGCCTCACAGCAAGAAGGTCCAGGGTTCGATTCCCGCTTGGGGACCAGGTTTCCATGATGCCAGGTACCCAGGTGGGTGATCTCCCGGGCCTTTCTGTGTGGAGTTTGCATGTTCTCCCCCCGTGCTCGGAAGGGTTTCCCCCCCGATAAGATAAACCCAATGGAAAAACATGCACAACAACAGATAGCTAACGCTGTGGCGTCCTTAACGAAGACGGGCAAGAGCACTTGGATTGGTCCCCGGGGCGCGGCTCACGTTGACGCCCAGATCTGCTCCCGGCTGCCCATGGGGGGAAGGACGACGGGATGGGTCAAGTGCAGAGACTCAATCGCATCGGCGACAGAGAAAAAGACAATGCATGTGTGTGTGTGTGTATCCCGGTGTGTGCGTGCCGCTCCAATTGCATGTCCAGTTCGTTGCATGCCGAATAAAGACCCCCTAAAGAGGTCCTGCATTATTATTATTATTATTATTATTATTATTATTATTATTATTATTATTATTATTATTATTATTATTATTATTATTATTATTATTATTATTATTATTATTATTATTATTATTATTATTATTATTATTATTATTATTATTATTATTATTATTATTATTATTATTATTATTATTATTATTATTATTATTATTATTATTATTATTATTATTATTATTATTATTATTATTATTATTATTATTATTATTATTATTATTATTATTATATTACTGGTGACAGGTATGACACCCACCACTGTGTCCTTTATGAAAAGGTTGGATGGCCTTCTCTGGTTGAAAGGCCTAACTATCATTGGTATTTGTTTATTTCTAAAACCTTACTTGAAACCTATTCTACATGTTCAAATGACTGGTTGGTTCTTCTCCTCGAGTTTGCTCTGAAATAGGAAAAACATATCTTTATTTTAATGCTTTACCTGGAACACCCTACAACTGACTCTGAAGCTGAAGGTTCTTCCTTCTTTTACTGCATTTAAACGTAGGATCTCCTGAAAGAACGGGGGCATGTTGGTTGATTGCTGCAACGGTGGACAAAGGTTGAATATAACACACAGGTGGTTAAATATAATTATAAGATTGAAACAAAGTCAGATTTCAGAATATAACAAAGGATGAGTTTATTCTAAGTCACAAGAAGAATTAAGAATGTTCTCATGCCTTTATGAACAATGGTGTATTATACGGATATTAGCTGGAACGCAGATGTTCTGACTCGCAGCTAAAATAATCACAGATAACGTGTTCTCAGCAGAAATCCAATGAATGGGATTTGTCCAAAAGTGCTTTAAGGCACTATGAGGCCTTCACTCCTTATCAAAATGGATAAGGAGTGTTCTTCATTAAATCTTTACTGGGTGAGATTCACTTCAAGAGGCGCTTTTAAACAATTAATCATTATAAGGCCTGCCACTATAGGCAAGGTTGATTCATGTTAATTAGATTAATTAATTTATTGTCAATACCTTCACTCCGACCACGTGTGTCGACTTGTAAACCGTCTTAGGTGATTTTCTATTGCTTATTCGTATTTATTGTGTCTATATGAAATTGCTGATACTTTGTCGTCATCACTATAAATGAGGGTAACCACAGTGTCTTAGGAGTTGAAATAAAGGTTTGAAATGAAAATAAAATAGGATTTTGTGCGTGGTGAGGCTAACCAACTAGCTGACCCATATTGGTTTGAATTGGAGAACAATGAGCTTGCTGTTTATATAACACATGCCTACATGAACAGTTAAATATGAGTACCTCGTTATCTTTGCACACTTTATCTAACTTAACTTTTTCCAAAGTAGCTTACATTGAAAAAGATGTTCGAGAGTACTTTAATACATCACATGAAAACATATGGCATGTGGCTTTATGACATGACATGACCCTCCTCTCCCAACTCTATCCACTCTGAATAAACTCTAGCCTGTTCAGGGCCGTAGCCAGGGTTTAGAAATTAGGGAAGTCAATTTATTTTTTTGTCCCATACCGGCCCACTATAATCGGTCGGACACCACCCACCGGTACACCATCCTTGCGGCTCCCTTAAATATGCGTACCTACTGTACTATTCCCCCAACCCACTACAAAGCTGGGTAGTAAGTGCCATGGACAAGTGGACCAGTGTACTCACTCGCTCTTGGCTGAATCTTGTTTTGGGTGGTGATGTAAAAACACCTGCATCATAGCAGGCTCAGGACGGGCAAAGTAGTCTATAGCCTGTTCATCCCTGTCTCTCTCCTCCACAACCTGGCTTGACATAAGGAGAGAGAGATGATTACAATTAACTGGTACATTCAGGTCCAGAATTGTTCAAATTCCCTGACAAAGATGTGCAAAAAGCTGTACAATTTAAACAATACCATACTGGTAATGAGCAAATAGTTGTTTATTCAATGAATGCATGGAGCTGTTCCATCTTATTTCATTTGATACTAACTACTCAGTTCATACAGATTTCAAGTATTCAAATATCAATATCAAAGGTTTACACAGTAGATCACCTTCTTGTTTTATATTCATGTTCAGATAGGAGTAATAGTTAGATCTTTGTATGTGATTTATATGGCAATTAAATCAATGGTGTGTTTGTTTGGGGAGTTTGACCTACAGTTATATTTCGTATGGCTATCGCGTCCCGCTCAAGCCTATTGAGATACCCCTTATCTCCTTGTACCTAGTGTACACCACCACGAACAATTTATGCACCCACACCTGACCGGGTCCCGCCTCTATGGAGGCGTAGCCTATAAGACCATGGTACTGGTCACCAAACACCCTTCCTCTATTTTCGTTCCATCATATTGGATGCTGTGCACAGTATGTAACTAGTAGTATGAAAACATTAGAGAAGGTTCGTAATGTTTACATTTACATTTACATTTAGTCATTTAGCTGACGCTTTTATCCAAAGCGACTTACAAGTTCTGTACGACAAGCCATCAGGAAGAGCACAACTCTATCAGCTGAGTAACAATGTTCATCAAAGTGTTGAGTGCTACAGTGTAGGTTAGTTTATTAGGACAAGTGCATGACAGTATGGTTAGTTAGGGTTAGATTTTTTTTTTTTTTTTTTTTTTTTTTTTTTTTTTGAAAGCTTACCGGAGGTTTGCTTTTCCCTGGCATCTTCGGAGCATGTTTCAGCGACACATTGGGCCGGTGCTGATGTTTCCTCAGCTGACGACGGCAGACCGAGGGGCAGCGTACAAGGTTTGACTATCAAGTCGGCTTGTACAAAGGTAAGGCCTGTGTCATTAGGCATCAATGTCAGTATTGGTAATGCTGTGGAGTATGTTTCGGCGCCAGGGCCGGGGCGGCTTGGTGATCGTTCCACTGCAGTGGATGGTTTCCTGGCAATCCTGGAGCACGCTGCTAACGTTAATGCTACTACTGCTACTTCTGCTAATGCTAACGTTGACGCTGAAATGGGTCGTTGTTCTAATAATCCCCGCCGCGGGATACCGCTTTTCCCTCCTCTTACCAGCTTCATTGATGAAGGTCAGTCGGTGGTTGATGTGGGGGGTTTCGCTGAGTCCTATTTACCTTTTTTACAGGTGAACGGGCTAACAACAGGGTGCAGGCCGGGTGTACCGTGGCTAAGCAGCCAGGTAGCTTTGTTCCTGTACCCGGCGGGGATGAACGACGTCCCGCCCGGCCGATGCTTGATAGCGAATCGGCTCGGAGGGTGGCAGTTTGGACGGATGAGTTGTATACTGCTACAGGATGGTATTTGGCGGCGGCCAGTGTTATGGCTCAGCTGGCTAGTTTCCTATCCATATTGGCGTCGGGTAGTAGGACTTTGGGTCCAGCCGACATTGTAAACATGTTGCATGTTTGTGGTGTTATAGAGATCTTGACTCAGTCGCAAGCTATAACTGCGGGGATGATTAGGATGCTATCAACGTTTGTTGTTAGGCATGTTTGGTTGGAGCAATCTCCTCTTGGGGAAGAGGATAGGTTTTCTCTCCTCACAACTCCTTTTTCCACAGATAGTCTTTTTGCACATTCTGTGGAGGTGCAGGCGGCTGTTGATCTGGGTCCTACACCGCCTCACGCTGTGCAGCCAGAGGTGGGAGCACGGTCTCGTCAACGACTGTGGCGAGATCCTCGACAGGCGGCCAGGTTTCCCCCGTCAGTGGTGCCCTGGGTGGAGAGTCAACAGGGTACCACAAGGCCGACAGCCTTGGCGGCCGAGGGATCGGCCATTTTCGGTGAATTCGAGTTTGGTAAAACAAGCCGTCGTCACTTTGCCGCGAGCAGCCCGCTCCCCGTTCAATCCTCTCTCTGTTACCCACGGAAGCGGGGCTCTGATCGTTCTCCTCTGGCTGCGGGCCGCGAACCTTCATTGAAGCGTATGCGGCCCCATTCTTCACTTCTCATGGGGACAGGGGCTGACACCCAGTTGATGGCTGAGCCTGGGTCTGTACGTGAGAATGTTCCGTCGCGTGGTTCCTGCACCACATGTTGTGTGTTGGATGAGCCGGGTGTTATAGCTGCCACTAGCTACAGTGGTCAGCTGGGGGACTCGAGTCCTCTTCTGTTGAATGCACAGCAGGGGTTACCCCGGCTTCGCCTTCGCCAGGCGGGGTATCGCGCTGGTGCCTCCCACTCCCGTCACAGCGGCAGTGGTCTGCAAAGGAGAGGCGAGCGTGATTTGGGTGGTAGCAATATCACTGCAGGGCTTCGGCGTGTAGGAGCCCATGGAGTCCTCATGCCTTGCGTGTCTAGCTTTGGAACAACTCCTCAGCATGCGCTAGAGGGGTGTTCAGGGGGGGGGTGTGTGTCAACCAGTTTGATGACAGCTTCTCCCGTATCAAACCGACCCTTTCTGTCGGGGTCCCCCTTTGGGTGCGTCGCACAGCGGGAGGGACCGGGCCAAATATCTACTGTTCCTTGCGGCCCAGCGTCAGTTGACGGCGGGTGCGTTGTGGGATTATTTTCACATATGG
The DNA here is from genome assembly GCF_963971535.1 of Notolepis coatsorum. NCBI lineage: Eukaryota > Metazoa > Chordata > Actinopteri > Aulopiformes > Paralepididae > Notolepis > Notolepis coatsorum. Next base: position 6,230,307 of record NC_140180.1, on the reverse strand, counting down.
CGACAAGAATGCCGTTTGGGGGGGTGGATAGAGAGAACGTTGAGGGGGGGGGCTTGTTTTGCAGTTCGCACAACCCCACCCTCCGTTCTCAGGTTTGGTGCCGACCCTATTGTCAGGGTCAGAAGCAGTGACAGCCCTGGCCGACGAGATCCAATCTCTGTTGGCGAAGCAGGCCATCGTTGTGGTTCCGAGAGAGGACGCGATGTCAGGTGTCTACTCCCGTTATTTTCTGGTACCCAAGAAAACAGGGGGGGGTCAGACCTATACTGGATCTGTCCGCGTTCAATCGGTTGATTGTAGCGAGACCGTTCAGAATGTTGACCGTCAAACTCCTTCTGCTTGCTGTCAGGAGGGGAGACTGGTTCACCTCCATAGACCTGAAGGATGCGTATTTTCACATCCTCATTTACCCTCCTCACAGGAAATTCCTACGGTTCCTGTTTCAGGGCGTAGCGTACGAGTACCAGAGGATGCCGTTCGGTTATTCTCTGGCTCCCCGCACATTCACCAGGTGCGTGGCGACTGCACTGGAGCCCTTACGTCGTTGGGGGTTACGAGTTCTATTCTATCTCGACGACATTCTACTCCTCAGTCGTTCGGAGGAGGTTGCCAGGTCTCATACCAGGCTGGTGGTGGAATTCCTCACCAACCTGGGTTTTGCTGTGAATTGGAAGAAGAGTACCCCTCTTCCCAGTCAACAGGTGGAGTACTTGGGCTTGACGTTGAGGTCAAGGCCCATGATTGCAACCCTCTCGGAGCAGCGTCGGGTGGTTCTCCGTCACGCGCTCTGGGGTTTCCGTCTGGGAGGGACGGTCACGGCGTTGCAAGTGATGCGTCTGCTAGGCATTATGGCATCTGCTCACACGGTGGTTCCTCTTGGCCTCCTCTTCATGAGCAGGATACAGAGGTGGTTTCTCTCTATGAGAATAGATCTGGTGAGGGACAAAAGGAAACGGTTGACGGTTCCTTTGTCGATATGGGGAGATCTCGCCCACTGGAGGAGGCTGGGTATCCTCACCATTGGGGTCCCCATAGGCAGCAGGAGCTCACATGTCACGGTCTTCACCGACGCCTCTCTCACGGGTTGGGGAGGGACGTGTCGGACCCACGCAGTGGGGGGCAGCTGGACGGGTCATGCTGGCCCAGCTGCCCCGCATATCAATGTGTTGGAGTTGGAGGCGGTCCTCCTGGTCCTGAAACGGTTCGACCACCTGGTGGTAGGCAAACACGTTTTGGTCAGGACGGACAGTATGACGGCAGCGGCGTATATCAACAGGCAGGGTGGGACTCGTTCCATCCGCCTGCTCCGGGCGGCGGTCGAACTTTGGCTATGGGCATCTCGCAGGCTGCGCAGTCTGAGGGCGCTCCACATTCCTGGTACAGAGAATATGGGGGCGGATATGATGTCTCGGGCGGTCCTCATTACGACAAGTAATGCCCCGACATAGTCAGACAGATCTGAGATCGGTTCGGGGAGGCCTCGGTAGATCTGTTTGCGTGCCGACACTCTCACAAGTGCCCCTTGTGGTTCTCGCTCAGTCGCGCAGATCATCCCCCCTTGGGGGTGGATGCCTTCTCGACCTTTCCATGGCCGCCCGGTCTTCTGTACGCCTTTCCTCCTGTACAGCTGTTGAGTCAGCTGTTGGAGCGGATACGGAGGGAGCGCAGGACGGTGATCCTGGTCGCGCCGGACCGGGGCAAGTCAGTATGGTTCCCGGTCTTGATCCAGCTTCTGGTCGCTCCTCCTTGGGTCATTCCTTGGTCGGCGACGGCCCTCTCACAGCACGACGGGTCACTGTTCCAGTTTCCGATGTTGGGCCAACGGCTGTTGGTGTGGCTGGTGGGAGGGTGAGACTGGAGAGGATGGACCCTTCGCTGGTTGATACCATCCGGTGTGCGCATCAGTGGAGGTTTCTCTATGACAACACATGAAACACAAATTCACTCATAATTCATAATTATTATTAATTTACATATATATATAAATTTATTTTATTTATATATATATAAAAAAATTATTTTTTTAATTATTATTATTTTATATTTTTTTATTAGAAAAGTTTTCCTCTGTAAAAAAAATGTCAGTGAATTTTTTCTTTTTAAAAAATGGCCAAAATTGACAGCTCTGAGCAGGCCTGCACTGCAGTAATGACTGCAGTAATTATTCGTGAAGAAAACTTCACAGGTGTGACCCAATGTTATATAAATAATAAATAACAGCCAATCGAAATAGGCTATTAACTTCGTCTAAGCACGGTCTGTGCAGTTAAACTCTCGCCATTGAATGGAGGATTGAATGATTGACAGCCCTTGCCATCCAATACATGGAGGTTGAATATGATTGGCAGCCTTGCAAATCCAATCAGAGATTGCTGCATTGCAAAGTCAAAACGGGTCCATCTGCAGGGTAGGTTTAGCTCTGGCCAATCTCAAGTTTCTCAAGTTTCTTTATTAGTTGTCATACAGAAGTACAGAATACTTTTATACAAAATGTAACTGAAATAAGCATTTTGTATAAAAGTATTCTGTACTTCTGTATGACAACTAAAACTTGAGAAACTTGAGATTGGCCAGAGCTAAACCTAACCTCCGACCCTGCAGATGGACCCATTTTGACTGTTTGAAAGAGCAAGGAAGTAGTTTAGTTGTTGTTTAGTAGAAGTAAGCTGTACAGCTATAACAAGTAAAGTCAGGCTAAATTAAACTTTGCGCCAACATTAGGACCGAAGTATAAACCAGCAACTGAGCAACATGAAGAAGTGGATCAGAAAAAACGTTGTGGATGAAAAAGTAAGTAGGCTAGTGTTTGTAAAAGCTTGTATGCTAACAGTAGCTAGCCATCTTCTTAGCCTACATCACAATGATAATCACCAAGCTAACTTACTGTACACACTGTAGGGCTGGGCAATTAATCAAAACAGAATCGCGATATCGATTCATAGACCTATGCAATCTCATTTCTAAGTTATGACTATTTTTTTTTATTAACATTTTTTTTTTTTTTTTTTTTTTTACTTTTTAAATTATTTTATCTGGGTTGTACATGATTTGTGGAACTCCCTCTGGTGTTGTGGTCGTGGTATTCACTGACCTTTGGGAAGTATTCCGACATGCACATGGGTATCTTAGTGGTGTAGTGTATCTTGTAGACCAGGCCCATTGCAAGTTGCTGTACTCTGTCGTCTACTCTCTAAGCCATCCTAGGTTGTCAAAGTGGGCAGGGGTGAGGTGGGTTTTAGGAGTAAGGTCAAGCAGTAGTCTGACCAGTTTGTTTTGTGATGTTTGTAATCTTGTTTTTAGTGCCTTTGAGGTGCTTTGGTACCATGAGGTGCAAGCATAGTCGTAGTACCCTTGAATGAGTGCTCCTGTTAGAGTCTTCAAGGTATTCTTGTTTACCAGAGAGGAGATCCGGTACAGGAATCTAGTTTGTTGGTTGACTTAGTTTTATTACATTGGATCCCATTTTGTCACAGGAATGATTTGCCTCTATAGGATGGAACCCAGGTAGGGAATTTCATCTTTCCTTTTAAGATAAGATATTCCTTTATTGATCCCCTTGGGGAAAATCAGGCATCATAGCAGCATGGCGGAAGGGGGGGGGGTTGGTACAGGTAGTGAAAACAACACAAGCAGTGTAAACAAATAGGTCAATATAATTTACTATCTAACTAACTGAAATATATTTTCACAGTGTCACATAAGGTGCAGTATGCATAAGGTAGTGTTATAATTTACTATCTAACTAACTGAAATATACATTATTCAGTATTCACAGTATCACAGTATCCACATAAGGTGCAGTATGCCTAAGGTAGTGTAAGTTGTCCTCCTTGGGTTCCTATAAGTCCCAGGTCGATGTCTGGCAGCAGTTGCTGCCCACTGTTGTGGAGCCTGATGGCCACTGGTATGAAGGACTGTCCGAGGCGGTTAGTTGAGTGTCAGGGGGGTATGAGTCTGTGGCTTCCTTGTCACCTTCACCTAATATGTTTTGATCTGGTCAGGTGCGCTGTCACCTAAAATGTTTTGATCTGATCAGGTGCGCTGTCACCTAAAATGTTTTGATCTGATCAGGTGCGCTGTCACTTAATATGTTTTGATCTGGTCAGGTGGGCTGTCACCTAATATGATTTCATCTGGTCAGGTGCGCTGTCGCCTAATATGATTTCATCTGGTCAGGTGCGCTGTCACCTAATGTTAATATGTTTTCATCTGTGTCCACTGACCACTGACACACAGTGGGGGATGTTTTAAAAATATAATTTAATATATAATATAATATAATAATTTGTGCTTCACCTAAAAATTTGGTCAGCAGCCTCCACTGGTGCGCATGCTCCCTCCACTGTCGCGGTTTACGCAGGCAGGTGGCGTGCGTTCCAAGAGTGGTGTAAGGCGGGGGGCTGGGACCCTGTCTCCTGCCCCCTGGATGCTGTCCTGAGTTATCTCCAGTCTCTTCTTGGTAGACTGTCGGCTTCGACGGTGAGGGTATATGCGGCGGCTATATCCTCCTATCATGTGGGAATTGAGGGGACTGTTTTGTTCAGCCAGCCACCCTCTTGTGAAGCGTTTCCTGCTTGGCGCTCGATGCGTTAAGCCGGTCCAACGCTCCTTGGCTCCGACTTGGGATCTTCAATTGGTCCTCGGTCAATTGTCCTTGGCCCCGTTTGAGCCGCTCGAGCAGGCGCCGTTGGAACGGCTGTCTTTCAAGACTGCGTTCCTGCTGGCTGTCACTTCCGCTAAACGCGTGGGTGAGCTCTGTGCTCTCTCGGTACGTCCAGAGTGCCTGTATTTTCGGGCCGATTGCGGTGCCACTCTGCGACCTAATCCTGCTTTCATGCCTAAGAATATCCGGAGTTCCTTCCGCTCCCGGGATATTGTGGTTCAGGCGTTTCGTCCTCCTCCTCACGCTAGTGAGTTAGATGCGGGCCTTCACCTGTCATGTCCGGTCCGTGCTTTGGGAATTTACCTCAGCCCTACTCAGGACCTCAGGGTTACCGATCAGCTTTTTGTCTGTTACGGTGGTTATCGTGCCGAAACAGCACTTGTCCCATTGGTTGTTCGAGGGCATTGCCCTCTGCTACACATTGGCTGGGCAGGATTCCCCTGGGGGCATCAGGGTGCACTCCACTCGTGGGGTGGCTGCCTCTGCCGCTCTCCTGGGTCGGGCCTCGGTGGAGGACATCTGTGCTGCAGCTTCATGGTCCTCCCCGGGCCCCTTTGTAAGGTTTTACCTCATGGACATGACGGGGGGTTCTGTCTCCCAGGCGGTTCTGGGGTCTGTGGCCTTTCCTGCTTCCCGTCCCTTGGTAGGGTAGCAGGAAAGGTGGAGTTGACTGCGCCCCCCCTTCGTTAGGAAGGATGGGGTGACAGGGCTCCCCGCACCCCTTGATGTGGGCTTACGGGTCCTCAGGGGGTACATCTGTCGGGTCTCGCGTCCGCTCTAACCCATATCTCAATAGGCTTGAGCGGGACGCGATAGCCATACGAAATATAACGATAGGTTATGTAGATAACCTAGTTATATGAGTATTGGCTGAGCGTCCCGCTCTAAGCGGCCCTGAGTTCCCTTTTTGAGGGATCTTTTACTGGAACGGGATTTTGGCGAGGACGGGTGTTTGGTGACCAGTACCATGGTCTTATAGGCTACGCCTCCATAGAGGCGGGACCCGGTCAGGTGTAGGTGCATAAATTGTTCGTGGTGGTGTACACTAGGTACAAGGAGATAAGGGGTATCTCAATAGGCTTGAGCGGGACGCTCAGCCAATACTCATATAACGTTAATGTGCCTACCACGCGAAGGTGCATGATCAATGGACAGCACAAAAACTATTTGTGTAGGTGGATACTAGAGCTACCACAGATAGTAATAAGTTATTAAGAGTAAGTAATCTATACCATATATAATTTATCCTAATAGTTACCTTATTACCATACTTGGCTGAAAATAAACGTTGCTGCCTGTTGTGAATGTGTTTTTCCATGTAGGCTAATACATAAGTAGGCATACATTTTAGCAGTTGAGCAAAAATTTGCAGTTGAGCTATATGTGCTGTGTTTTTATGTCTTCCATCGAGGACCACCTTGGAAATAAGTGTTTTAATGAATGCTTTTAGGTGATATCCTCAGGAATACAAATTGGTCAAGATAATTTGTTTTTTTATGATGTGTTTTTAATTTCCAAATAAATCTAATCAAATCAAAAAAGCAGTTTTTGCAGTTGAGCTACAGGTGTTTAGTTTAGTTTAGTTTAGTTTAGTTTAGTTTCGTTTATTCGGATCCCCATTAGCCATTGCCACAGGCATAGGCTACTATTACTGGGGTCCACACAAATCAATATGATACAATAAAATCAATACAATATAATTAATACAATACAATACAATAAAACAATACAATACACCTCAATAACACATACAAATATTATATAATAAAATATCTAAGTTCACCAATCACACATACCCATCTACTCAATCATGTTTCAAGGCATATATGTTCACTTAAAGCACAACAATACATCTCAATACAATATACAAATATATTAAAAATCTAAGTTCAACAATCACACATACCCATCTTCTCAATCACCCACTATGTTTACTTAACTGACAGTACCACTCTTTCTTATATGATTTTGAATGTGTTTTTTAAATGTCTGTTTGTCTTCAACCCTAGTTAGTGTAGGTGGTAAGGAATTCCATGCAGTCATTGCTCTATACCAGTGGTTCTCAAACTCTGGTACGCGTACCACTAGTGGTACTTGGTGGTACTGCTGGTGGTACTTGAAAACATTTCCAAAAAAGCAAAAAAAAAAAAAAAAAAAGGGTCACTGAACTTAGGCCATGGTTAGACTAGTGTTTTTGTGGCTCGTTTTTATACGTTTTTGAATACGTTTGATGTCCCTATTACACAGAAATGCGTTTTTTGGCGTTTTTTTTTGGATACGGCTGAAACGCTAAATTGTGTTTGCGTTTTGGAGAACCCCTAAAAAATGCGCCGACAACAGCCGTGTACTCTGCACGGAGCCGTTGTTGCGAAAACGCCCATGCGCAGTAGATACCATCGCGTGCCCTCCGGTGACAACAGAGTTTGTGTGTGTGGGTGTGTGTGTGTTTGGGACATAGCTCCCAGCTCCGTGTCCCTGTGTCCCAAATAGCTGCAGCTACCATGTGTTGTCAAGTTATTGTTATAAGGACCCCAGTCCAAGCTACAACAGTCTGCATTCCCTTAACAATTGTTTGTATTGAGCCGTATTGTATTGTACCCATTATGCAATATGTTAAATAAAGTTTACATCCATTCATTCTGCTAGCATTACCGATTGCATGAGCAGCTGGCTAACATTAGCTATCAGGATTCAGACCCTGTTAGCTCAGAGCTCCTCTTTCAACTTAACAAGCATTAAACAAAATGGCCCAGTCATCTATTCACCTTTGTTTAATACACACAGCGTTGTCTCTAATGTTATCTAACTACTGATAGCTCCCGATATCATCAGTTTGGTGCTGGCTAACTAGCGTGAGCTAACGTTAGCTTCTAGCCACAATGCTATACTGTTATAATGGCATACTCCATTGACGTTAGCATGCAGCTAACAATGCTACCGATCTTTTTTTAGACTAAACTATCCGCTCTTGGTGGTCACTTGTGTTGATGTTAGTTTTGTTTCATCAACAAATGACAGGCAGAACACAGTGAATGTATCCGTTTTGTTTATTGCACTTTTATTAGGCTTTGCTGAAAAAGAATTGCTGCATTGAGTAAATAGGCAAGATGGTGGCGCCCATAGGCGCCTGCCTTGTTGACATTTTCTTTGCTGGAGCTTCCAGGAAGTGTATTGGCACATTCAAGTTATGATTGGTTGAAATTGCCTTCATGTTCGCCACCTACTGCCACCTACTGCTTTGGCAGTGTACTACATCAGTGTGCTCAGGTGACAAAAACGAAAGTGTGACTCGAGGCTGCGACGTCGCGGCGAAACGCATATGACAATAAAACGAAAATGAAACGAAAGGTGTAACCGCCGCCTTAGAAGCAGGCCAGGCCAGTGTTTCTGATTGCGGCGGCGCGATAGTTAGATAACCTAAGTGGGGAACAACCAGGAGATCACTGTGACAGAGAGTAATGCAGTCTAAACAGTCATAAATCTTTAATTCAACTTCAGCCCTGATCATAACCATTTATTTTTAGATTTTTTGTAATGTCAGATAAAAAATGAAGTACTCCCACTTTTCTGAAAAGAGTTGGTGTTAAATCTGACATTACAAAAAATCCATCACAATCTGTGTTGCTGCTAATTATTGACACATGCCTAGCCTGTAATAATCCCCCTCAGAAAAATGTACTTTGCATTTGATATATTGAAAATATTTAACTTTTTTGTGTTTTTTTTAACAATAATTTGTGATGCCATCACACAAACTGGCATTTAAAGGGTAAACATTCAAAAATGTATTGAATATGTGTTTTCTTTTCTTTTTTACAATAATTTGTGATGCCCATCACAAACACTGGCATTTAAAGCGTAAAAATTCAAAAATTCCTGCACCAGAATGCAGGAAATTAAGTTTTTGTAACAAAATAATTGTGTGTGTGTGTGTGTGTGTGTGTGTGTGTGTGTGTGTGTGTGTGTGTGTGTGTGTGTGTGTGTGTGTGTGTGTGTGTGTGTGTGTGTGTGTGTGTGTGTGTGTGAGAGAATGATGGACAATTGCTTGCTGTGTGAGAGAGAGAGAGAGAGAGATAGAGATAGAGAGAGAATTAAGTACATTTGCTGAAATACAGTTCTTAATTTTCTCACTTGCTATGTGAGAATGTTAGTTATTATGTTCTCAATGCCCCTTGCATTGTATGAGTTGTGTGGAAGCGTTTGCTAGTTCTAGTGCTATCCCTTTGTACATTGTGGCTGTGTCTGACAAAAGTTAACAATAAATAATGGTATTAGGAATACATTTGCCTCCTGCGTGAACTGTGCATAGCTGAATAGACTGTATTTTAACGCCGGTCATATGGTGGTACTTGGAGAGCCAGCTACGTTCTCAGGTGGTACTTGGTGTAAAAAGTTTGAGAACCACTGCTCTATACATCACAGTTATTTTCATTGCATTTGTTCTTGGCATCTTTACAGTACATCTTTCCATTGACACATGCCTGGTGGAGTAACTGTGTCTGTTGATTGTGAATTGTATCTCATCATATAGACAAGCAGGTTGTATTATACAGCCTTTTCATGCATCTTTATCAAGGGAACCCTTATCTTAATGATTTAAAAAATAATATTATGATGATACGATATGGACCTAGTAGTTGGGTCATCTGTGGCACTTCGTTTCTCAATGGATTTGTCATCTAGGAGGGTTAATAAACTAATTTAGCCGGGGTGAATTTTTTTTAAAGGCGGGGAAAATTTGTGAGAGACCAAAATCCCAAATGGCTGCCGTGGAAATTAACTTTTTAATGGTTTGACCTACAATGATGCACAATACATGGTACCAGCCCCCTCTCAGACATGTACCAGCCCCCTCTCACTGGTCTCAGTCATGTATACCAGCCCCCTCTCAGTCATGTACCACAGCCCCCTCTCAGTCATGTACCACAGCCCCATCTGAGTCATGTACCAGCCCACTCTCAGTCATGTAACAGCCTCCTCTCAGTCATGTATACCAGCCCCCTCTCAGTCCTGTATACCAGCCCCCTCTCAGTCATGTACCAGCCCCCCTCTCAGTCATGTATACCAGCCCCCCTCTCAGTCATGTATACCAGCCCCCTCTCAGTCCTGTATACCAGCCCCCTCTCAGTCCTGTATACCAGCCCCCTCTCAGTCATGTACCACAGCCCCCTCTCAGTCATGTACCACAGCCTCCTCTCAGTCATGTACCAGCCCCCTCTCAGTCATGTACCAGCCCCATCTCAGTCATGTACCAACCAGCCCCCTCTCAGTCATGTACCAGCCTCCTCTCAGTCATGTATACCAGCCCCCTCTCAGTCCTGTATACCAGCCCCCTCTCAGTCCTGTATACCAGCCCTCCTCTCAGTCATGTACCACAGCCCCCTCTCAGTCATGTACCACAGCCCCCTCTCAGGCATGTACCACAGCCCCATCTCAGTCATGTACCACAGCCCCATCTCAGTCATGTACCACAGCCCCATCTCAGTCATGTACCAGCCCCCCTCTCAGTCATGTATACCAGCCCCCCTCTCAGTCATGTACCAGCCCCCTCTCAGTCATGTACCAGCCCCCTCTCAGTCATGTACCAGCCAGCCCCCTCTCAGTCATGTACCAGCCTCCTCTCAGTCATGTATACCAGCCCCCTCTCAGTCCTGTATACCAGCCCCCTCTCAGTCATGTACCAGCCCCCTCTCAGTCATGTACCACAGCCCCATATCAGTCATGTACCACAGCCCCCTCTCAGTCATGTACCACAGCCCCATCTCAGTCATGCACCACAGCCCCATCTCAGTCATGTACCGTACAGCCCCATCTCAGTCATGTACCAGCCCCCCTCTCAGTCATGTATAACAGCCCCCCTCTCAGTCATGTACCAGCCCCCTTTCAGTCATGTACCAGCCCCCTCTCAGTCATGTACCAGCCCCCTCTCAGTCATGTACCACAGCCCCATATCAGTCATGTACCACAGCCCCCTCTCAGTCATGTACCACAGCCCCATCTCAGTCATGCACCACAGCCCCATCTCAGTCATGTACCGTACAGCCCCATCTCAGTCTTGTACCAGCCCCCCTCTCACTCATGTACCTGCACGATTGGCGGGGGGGTGCTTAGTAAGAGATGTGATTGGGCCAGCCCCAGTGTCAGTCATAACCAATGGGCCGCTGTCCCAGCCTAGTAGTGGGCCGGTCGTTGACCAAACAATTTTTTATTTTTTATTATTAAAAAAACAAAAAAAAATTATTAAAAAAATAATTGAATAGTTACCGAGGTCCAGACCTCGGTGACCTCATAGCTGGCTACGGCCATGAGCCTGTTAGAGCTACTTCCAAATCATTAATCGTTTTGTTTTTTAACCCACAACTCACTCAATACTAGGATTCCAGGGTCATTCTGCAGAATTAAAACATCTAAATGATCCCATTTTTGTATTAGGCTCCTAACATTGAAATGCATAACCTCCAAAGTGTTTCCATATTTAAAAGTGGATGAGTTGAGTGGAGAGGTTGGAGCGTGGACATAAACAGAGGTGGGAGGTTGTTGGGGAATGACGCAGTAATGGTACAACTTGCATAGCGAGTAGGATTTCTAGTAGTGATGTGTGTAGGAATTAACTAAGGAGTGAGCTAAATGGTAAATGGTACTGTACATTTACATAACAGCTTTTATCTAAAGCGCTTTACAATTAGTTCCTCACATATTACCCATTAATTCACACACGACAGCAGAGGCAACCATGCAAGGTGCCAACCTGCTCATCTGGAGCATCTAGGGGTTAAGTGACTTATCCGGGGCGGTGAATAGTGCATTGTTTAATTTGTTTAGTACATAATTTTTTATACCTATACAAATACATGATTATTATTTCTGTAGATATTGATAGAAGAAGTGTGTTTTTAGTTGACGGCTAACTGTGGGACTCCATAACTGAAATGTTGTTTTGTGATGGAGATTTCCTTGAATTCGCCAAATACAGTATGACAGACACACATTGCACAGTGACGACAGGTCCAACAAAGATCTGACCAACTCTCTCCGACACTCTCACTTCCTCTTCCTCTCCGACACACACACAGTCTCACACACAGTCTCACACACACACACAGTGGCTCAGGAGGTAGAGGTGTCATCTGGTAATAAGATTCCCAGTTCAATTCTGGCTCCTCCTGGCTGCGCGTTGAAGTGTCCTTGAGCCAGGCACTTAACCCTTGGGTGAATGTGAGGCATAAGTTGCAAAGCACTTTGGATAAAAGTGCTAGATAAATGCAATCCATTTCACATGTACACACATACACACACCCTCACTAGTAATGGCCCCACTCACCATCTGTGTGGTAGCTGTTTTGAATCCATGAAGCCATTAGCGGGGCAGAGGCACACAAGCCTTTACAGAGAGCGAGCTTCTGCTGCTTCACTGTGAGGGTGACAAGGCTGTAAGGTGGCGCCATATGACCCCTCATTTCACATGCAAGCGCACACACACACACACACACACACACACACACACACGCACACGCACACGTGCATGCGCACACGCACGCACACACACACACACACACACACACACACACACACACACACACACACACACACACACACACACACACACACACACACACACACACACACACACACACACACACACACACACACACACACACACACACACACACACACACACACACAAACTAATAGGGAGGTGTAGTCTGACGTCACTTTGGACCGCCCGCGAGGTCCACCCGTATAGGGATTTATCATTGGGAAAATGGATTATCCGCTATTGTAACAATTCTGCCTCATGAACATTGGCACAAAATGAGTTCCCTTCTATCACTAACATTATTGTGTAACCATTTTTGGTTGAAATAAAATTCTGATGAATTGCGAATATTTTCATGTTGAGCTATAGATTGTGGATGTATACGCAGAGAAAGGTACACCATGCAAATGTTCATGCTTTATTTGTTTTAAACGAGACGATTTAGAAATGGGCAATGGGGAAATACGTTGCAATTTTGCGAGGCGGACCGGTCGGAAACCGTAACCACTACACCTCCCTATGGCGGTAGAACTCGAGAACTATTAGAAATGTCTCACCGCTGAGTGTGTCTGTCTCTTAACCTGTTAATGTTCGCATGCGGCACTTTGCCCTTGTCTGTCTGCCTAGCGCTGTATTTTTGCCGGTCAACCAATACATTGTTGGAAAGTTGAATTTGATGCCTTTCGATCATCACCCCACTCGAACTATTGCGTGCTTCCAGTCACGATTAACAAGATGAAACATCCGACGAGCGTCATTTGACAAGCCATTCGGACAAGTGATCACGTCCAGTTTGCCCAGGGCCTGAACGGACCAGTCACCGCTGATGGCGAAAATTATTGACCACTTTTGTAGCCAATGAAATTCTGGAGCCAAAAGTATCTTACATGAGGGCTGATTCCTATGGTAAACGGAGAGAATAATAATAATAATAATAATGCAGGACCTCTTTAGAGAGAGGTCTTTATTCGGCATGCAACGACACAACGACATGCAATGGGCGGCACACACAGCAATACACACACACATGCAATTGTCTCTCAGGGTCGCAGATGCGATTGAGCTCTATCCCGCCGTCCTTTCCCCCAAGGGCTGCCGGGACCAATCCAAGTGCTCCTGCCCGTCTTCGTCAGGCACGCGACAGTATCAGCGATCTGTTGTGCATGTTTTTCCATTGGGTTTCTCTTATCGGGGGGGGGGGGGGGGGACATGCAAACTCCACACAGAAAGGCCTGGGAGATCCCCCAACTGGGTACCTGGCATCGCGGAAACCTGGTCCCCAAGCGGGAATCGAACCCTGGACCTTCTTGCTGTGAGGCGACAGTGTTAACCACTACACCACCGTGCCGCTCGGAGAGAAGAAGACGAAGAGGTTGTTTGTTTGGAGAATTTCTCATTTTAATGAGCGGTCCGCCATTTTGGACGAATTATTACCGATACAAGGATTACAAAAACATCTGTAAAACACACTTTTTCCATGCGATTGTTATAAACTTTGGACATGTACTGTAGATAAGGCTATGGAACCGTTATGTGTGTGTGTGTGTGTGTGTGTGTGTGTGTGTGTGTGTGTGTGTGTGTGTGTGTGTGTGTGTGTGTGTGTGTGTGTGTGTGTGTGTGTGTGTGTGTGTGTGTGTGTGTGTGTGTGCGTGCGTGCGTGCGTGCGTGCGTGCGTGCGTGCGTGCGTGCGTGCGTGCGTGCGTGCGTGCGTGCGTGCGTGCGTGCGTGCGTGTGGGTGTTGGGAGGAATCAGGTTCTGTGGGTGCATTCGCCAGCGTCTTGACAGGGGCTCTGTGTAACGAGGCGTCACCAGAGACATTTATCACCAGAACTTGGCCAGATCAGGAGCACGGACGTCCATGTTGTGCCCACCTCATCAGAGTGAGCCATAAGCCACTGACACTCTGGATCAGTTTCTGAAGCCGCGCTGTCCAAACGCTGGTAATGAATGGCTCTGGGCTTCACTGAGTGTGGAGAGCCGCTGTCTGGTGGCCTTTGCTCCGCCGCCCTACAGCAAGAAATCAGTGAGCTGCCAAGCAATGATGAGCTCAAAGCTGAGCTACTGTAGGAAACTTCCATCACGAGTGTGTCTGACTCTAAGGCTGAGACCACTTACTGTATGGATTTATCGATAACTGCGTGAAATCGATAAGGCACGTATCGTTTTTTTTGCATGTGTAAAAAAAAAGTTAAAGTTTAAATTACTTTAGACTTTTAGAAAAATATATATAATTTAACGTTAGTTTGTGTGTGTGTGTGTGTGTGTGTGTGTGTGTGTGTGTGTGTGTGTGTGTCGTGGGCCAACTACAGCATCGCAAAAACTACACACACAAAAAAAAAAAAAATTAAGAAAAAGGTATTTTAAACAAAAAAAACGAATTACATTATGCAAAATAATAATTAACTAAATCTATATTTATCTGTAATTTTGTCCCGATTTATCGATTCTTCCAAATGGCATATTGTCTCAGCCTTATCTGACTCCCACCTAAAAGGACAATATATAACGTATGAAGTATATCACAGCATACAATACCTTATGCATACTGCACCTTATGTGTATACTGTATACTTACTTCATCAGAGCATAATATTTAGCATTTTTAGCATTTTTAGATTATATATTAGATTATTAGTTTATATTGTAACTATATTTATTGTAGGGCAAATATAACTGAGAGGGCATAGCATACATACCCTCATCTTGCACCTTGACCTTTTACACTGCTTACTTGCCCATTATGCGCATGTCTAGAGTTAATTATATTGTTATATTGTTTACACACTATAATTATATGACCTGTACCATGTCTTCTACTACCTGTACCTCCCCCCTCCCCCATGCTGCCATGATGCCTGAATTTCCCCAAGGGGATCAATAAAGGAATATATCCCCTCGTGTTCCAGAGACTGTATTTACGTGCTGAGGATCTTCCCATTCTGAGTAGACACGCACTGACGTTCGCATCACTGTTTGGGACGACCTACTGCTGTGAGCAGCTATTTTCAAAACGGACTCTTGCAAAGACTCGGTCTCGCTCAAGACCGACGGACCCAAACCTGCGAAAAACCAGCTGCGAGTAGCCTCATCATCACTACCATCTGATACCAAACGCCTCGCCAAAGAGAAACAGTTCCAGCTACCGCATTAGGCGAGTCCGATATACCGTATGTGTTTCGTACGGCCCTTGACAGGAAAAAGGTTCCGCACCCCTGCTTTAGGGACAACAAGGGTCTATTTACCCAGCCTGAATACTTCAAACATCTACAATTAAACACAAACTAATGCTGTATCTCCATTAACTATGTTCAGCCTGGCTGGGGATAGCCACGGCCAGGTTTGGTATGGTATGGTATGGTATGGTATGGTATGGTATGGTATGGTATGGTATGGTATGGTATGGTATGGTATGGTATGGTATGGTATGGTATGGTATGGTATGGTATGGTATGGTATGGTATGGTATGGTATGGAATGGTATAGGGGTGTAACGATGCATCGATTAATCACGATTCAACTGCATCGATTTGAAAATGTTAGAATCGATTATAATCTAAATTAATCGTTTTTTTTTTTTATGTTTAATGTTTTTTGTTGTTGTGTGTATTGTTTTTATTGACCTATAGTCCATTCATGCGGAGTGAATCAGTTCCCCCAGCCACATTTGTGTATTCAAAATGTTTTGGGGAATTGCCTGAATAATCGTAATCGAAATTAATCGTTGTGAGGTCGCATCGTTACACCCCTAGTATGATATGGTATGGTATGGTATGGTATGGTATGGTATGGTATGGTATGGTTGGGTTTGCGTCTCCATTGTGTTTCTTGTCAAATCTCCAGTTGCTAGGCAACCTTTCAAAATCCACACCACCAATCGTGGTACACAAAGCTAAACCATGATGATGCAACAGTCCCGGCAAGCGTTTGGCTCAGGTCTGGCCAGGTCGAGAAAGGTGGCTGTGAAAGGTGGCTGTCTCAGCCAGCGTCCAGCCCGGACTGGCCAGGTCGAGAAAGGTGGCTGTGAAAGGTGGCTGTCTCAGCCAGCGTCTAGCCCGGACTGGCCAGGTCGAGAAAGGTGGCTGTGAAAGGTGGCTGTCTCAGCCAGGGTCTAGCCCAGACTGGCCAGGTCGAGAAAGGTGGCTGTGAAAGGTGGCTGTCTCAGCCAGCGTCCAGCCCGGACTGGCCAGGTCGAGAAAGGTGGCTGTGAAAGGTGGCTGTCTCAGCCAGGGTCTAGCCCGGACTGGCCAGGTCGAGAAAGGTGGCTGTGAAAGGTGGCTGTCTCAGCCAGAGTCTAGCCATCCCTCGGCCAGGTTCTAAAAGACAATGGAGACGACACTCACTGTGTGCCAGACAGGCCCACAGCACGGCTAAACCCTGGCTAGTGGAGACAAGGCATAACAGCTAGGAAAGCTTCAAACACACACTAACAGCTAGGAAAGCTTCTCTTAAAAAGAAAACGTATTAAAAAAATGTGTTTGTTTTAATGCACTGAAAATCTATTTGTGAGAATGTACCGCTTTCATACTGTACCCTTCCGTGCTCTTTTTATATCATATAATCATTATTTTTCATGCTGCGCTTTCTTTTCATCGTTTTTTTGTGTACAGCACTTTGGATTGCCTCCGTGTATGAAATGTGCTTTATAAATACATTTGACTTGACTCGATTTGACTCCACAGCTCAAGAATAATTGTATTGTGCCGTTTTATCTATCGTGCCTTCATGAAGATCCCGGTATCACTTTCCTGAAGCCAACCGGCCCAACGCACTTCTGCCAAACGACGTTATTCACTTCTCGTGCTGGAAGCTGGTAAACCCAGCAGGGTCTCGCTCGGGCTCTAAAGCCGCGTCCCTCTTTGTGTGACAACAGGTTGACTGAGCCGCCCTCTTGTTCCCCCTCGTCTCCCTGAGCGCCAGGGGTGTAAATTACTTGAGTAATTGTACTTTGTTACAATACTTAAGTACTGTTTTTGGGGATTTGTACTTTATTCAAGTATTATTATGTTTGTATACTTGTACTTTTACTCAATTACATTTCAGAGAAAAAAAACATATACTTTTCACTCCTTACATTTAAAATGCAGACCTACAAAGTACAAATCTCGCAGGTCCAACCATTTTAATTAGTATAGTTGCTTCTCTGGCCGAACTAACGTTAACGTTATTAATCCTGCGGCCGGAACTTTATTTAAAAACAGCCAATCAAATCCCCATCAATTGAAAATGAACCCACCCATACCCATGCTGATTGGTCCTTGTGTGCAAGAGTAGAAAGTGGGGATCATTGATTAAACACCTGCTATCAGAAGAATAGACAGTCAGAAAAAAAGTTTTGACTTTTAAATAAAATACAATTTCAAAGTAGAAACTTTTTTACTTTTACTCAAATGTGTTTTTAGCCAGATACTCTGAATTTTACTTGAGTACGATTTTTAGACGTTACTACTTTCACTTAAGTATAATATCTGGGTACTTTTTACACCCCTACTGAGCGCCGTGCGCCCTGGCACACCACAGCCCGACCAACACGCCCTGGCACACCACAGCCCGACCAACACGCCCTGGCACACCACAGCCCGACCAACACGCCCTGGCAACACACATCCTGACCAACACGCCCTGGCAACACACAGCCTGACCAACACACCCTGGCAACACGCAGCCTGACCAACACGCCCTGGCAACACACAGCCTGACCAACACGCCCTGGCAACACACAGCCTGACCAACACGCCCTGGCAACACACAGCCTGACCAACACGCCCTGGCAACACACAGCCTGACCAACACGCCCTGGCAACACGCAGCCTGACCAACACGCCCTGGCAACACGCAGCCCGACCAACACGCCCTGGCAACACACAGCCTGACCAACACGCCCTGGCAACACACAGCCTGACCAACACACCCTGGCAACACACAGCCTGACCAACACACCCTGGCAACACGCAGCCCGACCAACACGCCCTGGCAACACACAGCCTGACCAACACGCCCTGGCAACACACAGCCTGACCAACACGCCCTGGCACACCATAGCCCGACCAACACACCCTGGCAACACGCAGCCTGACCAACACGCCCTGGCAACACACAGCCTGACCAACACGCCCTGGCAACACACAGCCTGACCAACACGCCCAGGCAACACACAGCCCCACCAACATGCCCTGGCAACATGCAGCCTGACCAACACACCCTGGCAACACACAGCCTGACCAACACACCCTGGCAACACACAGCCTGACCAACACACCCTGGCAACACACAGCCTGACCAACACACCCTGGCAACACACAGCCTGACCAACACGCCCTGGCAACACACAGCCCGAACACAAACCCTGGCAACACACAGCCTGACCAACACACCCTGGCAACACACAGCCCGAACACAAACCCTGGCAACACACAGCCTGACCAACACACCCTGGCAACACACAGCCTGACCAACATGCCCTGGCAACACGCAGCCCCACCAACACACCCTGGCAACACACAGCCCGAACACACACCATGGCAACACACACCCTGGCAACACGCAGCCCGAACACACACCCTGGCAACACGCAGCCCGAACACACACCCTGGCAACACGCAGCCCGAACACACAGCCCGAACACACACCCTGGCAACACACACCCTGGCAACACACAGCCTGGAACACACACCATGGCAACACACACCCTGGCAACACACCCTGGCAACATTACTGCTACTGCTGCCATACATCCAACTACTAGGAACCTAGTAGCTGACTCCCACCTAAAAGGACAATATACTACCTTATGCATACCACACCTTATGTGAATACTGTATACTTCATCAGATCATAATATTTAGCATTTAGTATTTAGCATTTTTAGATTATATATTAGATTTAGATTATTGGATTATTAGATAATATATTGCATATTTATTGTAGGGCAACTATAACTGAGAGGGCAGACATACCCTCATATCGCACCTTGTTGCCCATATGCACATGTCCAGAGTTAATTATATTGATTTGTTATATTGTTTACACTGCTTTTTTACTACCTGTACCTCCCCTCCCCCCTCCCCCATGATGCTACGATGCCTGAATTTCCCCCAAGGGGATCAATAAAGGAATATCTTATCGTATCTTATCTTAACACGTGCCCAACCAACCGCCCTGGCTGATAGGGTGGCTTCTAGGTTGGAACCCAAAAGCAGAACACAAGGCAGAGGAGAATGAGGCGGTTTAGGGTGTTTCACCAGGCATTGACAAGGTTGAATAATGAAATGTACAGAGGAAGGTCACTCCATGTGATCCCAAGCTACGTCCAGGCTGGTGACATCCAGGGGTGGGGGGCAGGCCGGGGGTGTGCGATCCTACACACAGTGAGAGCAAGGTTAGGACAAGGCAGGTTCAGAGACAGTGGAGGCATACAGAATAGAGTCCTGGGCCCTCATTTATCAAGGTTGCGTACGCACAGATATGTGCTTAACCCGTGCGTACGACCATTTCTAAGCAACGTGTGGGATTTATCAATTTGAACGTGAACTTGACTTTGTGCTTATATTTCCGCACAGCTCGGAGCATGCGTAGCTGACGCCCCGTGGTAGAAGATTGTTACTGCAGACGGACGGCATATGCGCTCCTCAGTTCATGCATTAGTTTCAACGCGGAAATAAGCTTTCGTGCATTACTCCCGACACTGGCGCGTGTTCTGTATGAACCCATTGTGAAATAGCGACAGTAGTGTAATTATAAAGGGCTCATGCGCAAACAAGAGGTTGGCTTGCTTGTTTGGCACGGGGGGCAGACGCAGAACACCCACCTCCAAACGCCATTAAATATTGTTTCAAATAAAAAGCAACATACTATTATTTTGTGTCATGTTTCCAAATAAGATTGGCCACAACGAAATGCTTTCTACTTCAATTTGTTGGTTAGAATAGATTACCTCGCTCTGTTGAAACTTCACTGAGCTCCACGCACAGACGTGATAATAATAATAACAACAACAATAATAATAATAGCTTCATTTTATATAGCGCCTTTCAAGAGACCCATGCAAGGTCGCTTTACATAGATAGGGGGGGGAAATAACAAAGTAACAAACATAGTGGACAGACTATGTAAATATGATGATGGGATTCAAGTTTGCGTTTTTATTGATCACATAGGCAGGCTATACATAGGCTACATGGCACAGTCCATCGTGATATTGTAGATGGATCGAGTAATAGACTGTTATTACTGTACCACCCATTGTGACAACAGCCTTGTGAGCTCCCGCACACAGACATGATGGAATTCAAGTTCATGTTTGTATTGATCACATAGGCTACATCATACATGGCAGTGAGATTCATTGTTCTTGTATATGCTCTCGTATTATTGTTTATATAGGCTACCCAATACTGACATCAAAATAGATTGTATGCCTCTAGAAATCATGCAGCAGGTAGAAAATTTTCGGAAAATCCGTCGCGATTTGGAATAAAATTGAGGAGAACTTTAATGCCTGGGTATTAATCGAACAAAACGGAAAAGGCAGTCATATTCCAGCACGGCCTTTATTAGTGTTTGCGCTGCCCAGGCAGCAATGGTTAATAGATATCATATCCGACTTCACCGTACGTGTACACGTCTGTCAGCCTGTCACGTATTTCTCCATAACACGCTTCCCTTGGCTTAGTCCACTCTTCCACATTTCATGGGGGTGTTCCATTACCGTATATGGTTAATCGGGCTGTTCTGGTATGCAAATACTTAAAACAGTGCACGAGCTCCAGCGTAGGATCAAAGTGATATTTATCAAGACAGGTGTGCGTAGGACCTGTGTACGCACGTGTGATAAATCCTGTTTTTTTTGTGCGTGCACACATTCTAAATTCTGTGCTTACGTATGAAAATAGAACACTTTCTACGAATTTTTGATAAATGAGGGCCCTGGTACCAAGGTAGGTGAAGCAACACTCGGACGAGGAGTGGCAGGAGTGCAGGCCTCATATCCAGGCTTGGTGATGACATGATGAGTCTCAGGTGTGTAGGATGACCCAGGTAGACAGCGTGCTGATGAGGAGTCAGGAAGCAGCCCATATAGGGGCGTGGGAACCTGTTGCCAGACAGGAGAGAGAGAGGCCCTGGCTGTGGTTGTAACACTGGCAACACCCACATTTCTCAGGGAGGCCTCGTTTATCTATTCAAAACAGGTTTATGGGGATTTTATGTTTCTCCGAGGTCTCTTGCAGAGTGCATGATTCAAACACATGCGCTTATTGGCCCATTGTTGTGTATCGTGTTTGTGCGTCTGCTCATATATCGTTTAGCTGGACGCGTTTATCCAAAGCGACTTACAAATCACGAATAACAACAAGTCAGCAGGAAGGGCACAACTCTGGCAGCTAAGGGTCAGTGGCATCGTTCATCAAAAAAGTGTCGAACTTAGGGGCGCCAGGGTGGCGCACCACGTACAGCACTGCGGTGCAACACGGCCGTCCCAGGTTCGACTCCCAGACCCGGCGACCTTTGCCGAATGTCTTCCCCCGTCTATCCTCTCTCTCTCTCTCTCTCTCTCTCTCTCTCTCTCTCTCTCTCTCTCTCTCTCTCTCTCTCTCTCTCTCTCTCTCTCTCTCTCTCTCTCTACTAGACTGCCCGATAACAAAACCAATAAAATATCTACCAAAAAATTTCGAACTTGAGTGTAGTAGTATAGCCGTAGTAGTATAAGTATAGTAACATAGTAGTAAGAAGTAGTAGTATAGACATATTAGCTAGTTGTATATTAGGTAGTAGTATAAGTATAGTAGCATAGAAGTAAGAAGTAGTAGTATAGACATATTAGCTAGTTGTATATTAGGTAGTAGTATAAGTATAGTAACATAGTAGTAAGAAGTAGTAGTATAGACATATTAGCTAGTTGTATATTAGGTAGTAGTATAAGTATAGTAGCATAGTAGTAAGAAGTAGTAGTATAGACATATTAGCTAGTTGTATATTAGGTAGTAGTATAAGTATAGTAGCATAGTAGTAAGAAGTAGTAGTATAGACATATTAGCTAGTTGTATATTAGGTAGTAGTATAAGTATAGTAGCATAGTAGTAAGAAGTAGTAGTAGTAAACATATTATATGCTGCACGCTTGTATGTGGATGTGTGTGTGTTTCCGTGTGTGTGCAGAATGCATGATCCAAGTGGCAGAGGAGGCGGAGCGGAAGGCTACCTGCTGTCTTGGGACTCGGGGGGTGAATAGGTGATGTTTACACTTGTGTGCTATTTGGTGGAGCTTGGATGAGCCATGCGTGTGTGTGCGTGTGTGCGTGTGTGTGTGACAGAGACAGAGAGAGAGAGAGAGAGAGAGAGAGAGAGAGAGAGAGAGAGAGAGAGAGAGAGAGAGAGAGAGAGAGAGAGAGAGAGAGAGAGAGAGAGAGAGAGAGAGAGAGAGAGAGAGAGAGACACTGAATGGATGCTCTCTCACACTACACTGCTGCTGCTCCAGAGTGACAGACAGAGCCTCCTTCCTCCTCCTCCTCCTCCTCCTCCTCCTCCTCCTCCTCCTCCTCCTCCTCCTCTTTCCTCCTCCTCCTCCTCCTCCTCCTCCTCCTCCTCCTCTCTCCTCCTCCTCCTCCTCCTCCTCCTCCTCTCTCCTCCTCCTCTCTCCTCAGCCTCCTCCTCCTCTCTCATCCTCCTCCTCCTCCGCCTCCTCGTCCTCCTCATCTCTCCTCTCTCCTCCTCCTCCTCTCTGCTCTCTCCTCCTCCTCCTCCTATCTCCTCTCTCCTCCTCCTCCTCCTCTCTCCTCCTTATCCTCTCTCCTATCTCCTCCTCTCTCCTCTCTCCTCTCTCCTCCTCCTCCTCCTCCTCTTTCCTCCTCCTCCTCCTCCTCCTCCTCCTCCTCCTCCTCCTCCTCCTCCTCCTCCTCTCTCCTCCTCCTCCTCCTCCTCCTCCTCCTCCTCTCTCCTCCTCCTCTCTCCTCCTCCTCCTCCTCCTCATCTCTCCTCTCTCCTCCTCTCTCCTATCTCCTCCTCTCTCCTCTCTCCTCTCTCCTCTCTCCTCTCTCCTCCTCCTCTCTCCTCTCTCCTCCTCCTCCTCCTCTCACCTCTCTCCTCCTCCTCTCTCCTCTCTCCTCCTCTCTCCTCCTCCCCTCCTCCTCCTTCTCCATGGTGCCCTCCTCCTCCTTCCTCCTCCTCCTCCTCCTCCTCCTCCTCCTCCTCCTCCTCCTCCTCCTCCTCCTCCTCCTCCTCCTCCTCCTCCGCCTCCTTGTCCCCCTCATCTTTCCTCTCTCCTCCTCCTCCTCTCTCCTCTCTCCTCCTCCTCCTCCTCCTCCTCCTCTCTCCTCCTCCTCCTCTCTCCTATCTCCTCCTCTCTCCTCTCTCCTCCTCTCTCCTCTATCCTCCTCCTCCTCCTCCTCCTCCTCTCTCCTCTCTCCTCCTCTCTCCTCTCTCCTCCTCCTCTCTCCTCCTCCTCTCTCCTCCTCCTCCTCCTCTCACCTCTCTCCTCATCCTCCTCTCTCCTCTCTCCTCCTCCTCTCACCTCTCTTCTCCTCCTCTCTCCTCTCTCCTCCTCTCTCCTTCTCCCCTCCTCCTCCTTCTCCATGGTGCCCTCCTCCTCCTCCTCCTCCTCCTCCTCCCCCTCCTCCTCTCTCCTCCTCTCTCCTCCTTTCACCTCTCTCCTCCTCCTCTCTCCTCTCTCCACCTCCTCCTCCCCCTCCTCCTCTCTCCTCCTCCTCCTCTCACCTCTCTCCTCCTCCTCTCTCCTCTCTCCTCCTCCTCCTCCCCCTCCTCCTCTCACCTCCTCCTCCTCTCACCTCTCTCCTCCTCCTCCTCCTCCTCCTCCTCCCCCTGCTCCTCCTCCTCCTCCTCTGCCTCCACCTCCGCCTCCCCCTCCTCCTCTCTCCTCCTCCTCCTCTCACCTCTCTCCTCCTCCTCTCTCCTCTCTCCTCCTCCCCCTCCCCCTCCTCCTCCTCCTCCTCCTCCTCCCTCAAACTCATTGATGGCGCACCACTAAATCGAGACTAAACAAAGACTAAAATGCTCAGACCTGTCATTGACTGAAACTGACTAAACGAAAAATAAATTAAGATGACTAAATATGATGAAAACGAAAAAAGAGCATTTGACACATGACTAAAACTAAAATGAAAATAGCTGCCAAAATGAACACTGCCCGGTACTCCTCCTCCTCTCACCTCTCTCCTCCTCCTCTTCCTCCTCTCTCCTCCTCTCTCCTCCTCCTCCTCCTCCTCCTCCCCCCCTCCTCCTCTCTCTCCCCTTCCCCCTCCCCCTCCCCCTCCCCCTCCTTAACCGAGACGTTTGCTAACTGGGCGAAGGGAGCGTCGGAAGACAAAAGCCTGAGCAACAGTTCCCTGTTGGAAGATTAGATAAGATATTCCTTTATTGACCCCTTTGGGGAAATTGGGGAAAGGACATTCCCTGACCAGGAATCGAACCCGCACCGCGGCGGTGAGAGCGCCGAATCCCGGTACCAGTGTTAATTTTGTCAACTAAAATGATGACCAAATATGGTCATCAACAAAGCCTTTTTCCCTGACGACAACGAGACGTGACGTCACGTTAATTGCAACCATGTGACACTAATGTGACTAAATTATTCATGCAATATCGTTGACAACAACTGACGACACAAAATGTAGTTTGCTAAATACAATTTAGCTTTATTCTCAAGACTGTTTACTTGCTAGCTAACAGTAGCTTGTTTGCAGACAGGAAAGTATCAAACATAATTGTCCGTGCGGAACCCTATCCCCAACACAGCGTTCCGTATGTAGGGGGCACCACTGTGGGTGTTGTTTCTGAGATATGAGAGGACAGACTGCAACGGAGCGCAACATTATGTTTTGACCCACGCACCACAATAGCTTACATAATGATAGGGAAACATACCTGCCCTCCGTCGTCATGGGAAATGTAAGATCACTGGTCAACAAGACAGATGAACTTTCGGCCCTGGTAAAAAATCCAAGTGGAATACAGAGTCCAGCTTGCATGGAAATATCCCAGACTGCGGTCAGTGCGGTGGAACTGCATGGCTTCACCATGATGCGATCATGCGGTCCGACAGAAACAAAGCCAGCGCCTCCTCTCTCCTCCTCCCCCTCCTCATCCTCCACCTCCACCTCCTCTTCCCCCTCCTCCCCCTCCTCCCCCTCCTCCTCCTCCCCCTCCTTCCCCTCCCCCTCCCCCTCCTCCTCCCCCTCCTCCTCCGCCTCCTCCTCCTCCTCTCTCCTCTCTCCTCTCTCCTCCTCCTCCTCTCTCCTCCTCTCTCCTCTCTCCTCCTCTCACCTCTCTCCTCCTCCTCCCCCTCCTCCTCCACCTTGTCCTCCTCCTCTCTCCTCTCTCCTCCTCCTCCTCTCTCCTCCTCTCTCCTCTCTCCTCCTCTCACCTCTCTCCTCCTCCTCCCCCTCCTCCTCCGCCTCGTCCTCCTCCTCTCTCCTCTCTCCTCCTCCTCCTCCTCCTCTCACCTCTCTCCTCCTCCTCCTCCTCTCTCCTCCTCTCTCCTCTCTCCTCCTCCTCCTCTCACCTCTCTCCTCCTCCTCTCATTACACACAATACTCACCATAAGATCAGCCTCTATGCAGACGATGTGTTGTTATACCTACAGGAACCAACCAATTCACTACAAGCAACTACCAAACTCATAGACTCCTTCTCTAAAATATCAGACTATACGCTATAAATTGGTCAAAGTCAATCATCTTGCCATTGTGGGGGGGTGATAGGAGTCCTGCAGCTCAGAGCCCATCATTCCCCTTCCCCTCAGGGAATATCAGATATCTAGGAATCAACATTTCACCCAGACTGCCAGAGTTATTTCAACTCAATTTCATCGCACTGTTAAAAACAATAGAAGACGACACACAAAACTAAACTTACCACTCTCACTAATAGGTAGAATATCAACTGTCAAAATGTCAATTCTCCCAAAAATAAATAATCTATTCACTATGATCCCAACCCAGCGTTTAATAATATTAATATACATCTACAAATGGATTCACCCTACCCAACAATACAACCCCTGGGAAGACATTGAGAAGGACGTGTGCATGGAAATCTCACCACAAGATCTGCCATTCTTTAGCACAAGGATAAAACATCACTCTTGTTTTAGGAATACAGTCATTTCCACAACTCTGACAGCCTGGTGGAAAGCCAACAAAATCACTGGTAACACACTAACCCCCTGTAAATACACACCAATCTGGCACAACCCTGACTTTCAACTCGGCAAATCACCCATATACTTCCCAGCTTGGAAACAAAAAGGCATTACTCATCTTCACCACATCTTCACAGACAACAGCCTAATCAATTATCAAGATTTGACTGAAGGATACGGCATTGGGACAGACCAACACTTCCATTTTCTACAGCTGAAATCAATTTTGAAATAAAAAATTAACACTACACAGAATGATTTTGAACCACCTCCAATTATATTAGCAATGAATAGAAAATATTTTCAAAAATATACAAAATACTGGCAAGCGCAGACACTACATTCCATCTCCCCTTCACAAAATGGGAACAGGACTTGGCTTTCTCTCCCAATGCCGTATCCTGGGAACCAAACCCCTTGTGAGGTTTTGTCCGTTGCTCACCTACTCGCTCTGTTCCTTTAAGCCTACTCGCTCTGTTCCTTTAGTTTTCTGTTAATCAATTGCACTCTCCTCACCTCACTAGCCCCCACCCTCGCGTTCGTTTGCTCTTCAGCAGCCACACCCTTGGACTACCTGTCATTATGTGTTTGATTGGTCTGGTGCCGAACACACACTTCTAGTTTCAAGTATCAATTACCTTCACGCACCTGTTGTGCATTCTAATTAGTTCCCCTGTGGGCTTTAAGTACCTCGCTCTTCCCCTCTGGCCCTTGTCGGGTCATTCCGTATCATATCTCTATCACCAAGACTCCTTCGGGAGGTTCTCTGTCTGTTATGCTGTTTTCATCTCCGGCGTGAGATGCGCTCTAGCCTTCGCCTCCTGTCGCCGTTTGCCTGGAAGGAGACACTGGACTGCGCTCTCTAAACTTCCACGGGAGGTATTCCAGTGTTCCACTTCAGACCTCCGCGCAGCAGACGTCCAGACGCGCATCCAGACCTCCGCGCCAGATGCACTCAAGCCTTCGCCACCTGTTGCCGTTTGCCTGGAAGGAGACACCGCACTGCGCTCTCTAAACCTCTACGGGAGGTATTCCGGTGTTCCACTCCAGACCTCCGCGCAGCAGATGCGCTCTCCGTACCGGCGCGTACTCAAAGCAGACGCGCACCATCCAGACCTCCGAGCCTGGCGCGCTTTTCCGCGCAGACGCGCTCTTCACTCCAGACGCGCATTCAGACGCACTCCAGATGCGTCCTCCGTACCGGCGCATACTCCAAGCAGACGCGCACCACTCAGACCTCCGCGCCAGATGCGCCCTCCGTACCGGCGCGTACTCCAAGCAGTCGCGCACCACTCAGACCTCCGCGCCAGTTGCGCCCTCCGTACCGACGCGTACTCCAAGCAGTCGCGCACCACTCAGACCTCCGCTTGGACAACCCGTTCCCCGTGGCGACGCCCTGTTGATCCTGCTCTCTTTACGCACAGCGCCTGGGTGAGTTTTGCAAGACTGTCTTTGACCCTATTCGTTTTTCGTGTGTTTTTGACACTGAAGATATCCTGCTTTTTGTCAGACTGTCACTCACCCAGTGTCAGCTTTTTGGATTGTTCATTGGGATAATATTTGCTTGAACATCGCTCACTGTGTGTATTCACACCGAAGATATTATCACTTGGATTATTATTGGGACTTCGCTCACAGTGTTTATTTGCACCGAAGATTCTATCACGTGGATTTGTGTTTGGGACATTACTCAGTGTGTATTTACACCGAAGATTCAGTCACTTGGATTACTCTGTTTTGGGACAAGTCACTTCTCCTGTCACCTGCTCTGTTCCCAACTGTACTCTGAGCTAACCCGCTCCCTCTCTACCTCTCGGTCCCGTTTACCACCTCGGAGAGCTGCCGAGAGGAATCTGCAGAGCGGCTCTGACGTCACCGTCTGCTTCCCCAGACGAACCATCCCGGGAGAAGCTGCAGAGCAGCAACATTCTTCTAATGCTTGTATCCCAGGCCTTGTCTGTTTTCTCTGTCCCTGTAGGCAGCTCCAGTCCTCCCTGTCCCCAGCCCGCCTCCGCGGTCCTCTGTCCCTGTTTCCCCTCTCTAGTCCTCCCTGTCCAGTCCTTCCAGTCCTCTCTAGTCTTCCTAGTCCTCCCTGTCCAGTCCTCCTAGTCATCCTAGTCCTCCTAGTCATCCCTGTCCAGTCCTCCTAGTCCTCCCAGTTCCTGCCCTTGTCCCTTGCCCTGTCCTGTTTCCCTTAGCCTTCCCCTTAGCCAGCTCGCCTCTTAAAGGCACTGTGCCCTTTTCCCTTTTCTTGTTTTCCGTTAATTTGTGTTCTCCCTTAAAGGGACAGTGCCGTTTTCTGTGTGTTTCAATAAATGCCCAGTTCTTGGCTTACTCTCATACCTGTCTTGTGTTGTGCGATTGGGGTCGGTTACAAACCATAACACCCCTACTCGTTTCTCTAGCTGTTGCCAAGAAAACGATCCTCTTAAACTGGAAGACAAGAACAAATTTGAATACTGGGCAATGGTTGGGCCTTCTCTCAAATTACATATCACAGGAAACAATCTCAACCGTGGATCACATCGAAGTCTCACAATTTAATAACATCTGGGAATTGCTTGTGGATAATCTAGGCTCCTAATCATAGGAGATTGACCTGTGAGCCATCCACTCCATAACCCACCCTTCTCTCAATCCCCCTCCTCACCCGCTACTTTCCTTACTCCCCTCTCTGCCCCCCCCCTTTCCCTTGTCATGTGTATTCGTTGTTGTCCTTCATTGTCCTTAGTTGTAATTTGTTTGTCAATGTCTAGTCTGAGTTCCCCCCCTCCGAGAGGGCAATGAAATATATATTTTAAATATTTTTCTTATTTTCCCCCACGTTTTATTTAATTTTGTACTGTAAATAGTTAAAACGTATAATAAATAATAAAGTTGTCCCCCGAAAAAAGGGCCGAAAGACAAGCAAAAAATAATAATAATAATAATAATGAACTTACATTGTACATACTTAAGTATCAAAAGGCAACGTACATGGTTATTTTCATAGTACAAAACAAGACTCCTCTCAAAGCGCCATCAACGAGTTTGAAGTTAATAAAATACCATTCCAACAAGTGTGTGTGTGTGTGTGTAATGACTGAATGGGTGGTCAAATGTAAGCCAACAGCCACTTTAATTTTACGACACATTATACAGCTCACTGTAATAGAAGAAATGGGACATTTCATTGTTCCACAGTAATGGAATCATTGGTTATATATGAGGGAGATGGGACATATCTGCCTGGGGGGGGGGGGGAGGGGGGGGGAGTAAAAAAAAGGGCCGAAAGACAAGCAAAAAAAAATAATAATAATAATAATAATGAGAGAGAGAGAGAGAGAGAGAGAGAGAGAGACAGAAGGAGGGGGACAGAAAAAGAGAGAGAGAGCAATAAAAGAGGGGAGTGATGACACAACATCAACTTGTTCAAACAATCCAGAAACTTGTGGATAAGTTTGATCTCCCTCATTAAAAGGGATCTGAAGTGCTGCACTGCTTGACTAAACACGTAAAGCCTTCTCTGTCCTAATGGAGCAGATAATGGAGCTAACAGGGTTTACTGTACTCAGACATAAGTCCACTAGGTCTCTAAACCAAAGAAGGATCTCCAGATTGGCTACGGGCTCAATGCGTTGGAAAGCTGTACTTAAAAAAAAAAAAATTAAAAGGCACTATTAGTAGGATTTTGACTAGTGCTGTCAGCCGATAAAAAAAAATGTATCTAATTAAATACAGGATTTGTAATTAATTAATCTAATTAATCACATTTTAATCGCATAATCATTCTAGGCCTGATATTCTATATTCTATAATCATATTTCAAATGGCATGTGTCCGGATGGCAGAATGCAGTACTGTATCTACAAAACATTCTGTTTAATCATCTTCCATTTATTCATTTGCTTAGATTTTTCTGGTCTGGTACATTTTAGCATGGTGTTATTCACAGTCAAAGATAAAAAAAAATTTATTGTATTCTCATTTGGTTCCTTACATTTACTCAAGCCTAGTAACATACACAGTATTTCTGATACTGTCATGGTTTTTGCCTTATTTCTGTGAGGGACAGCTGTCTATTTTTGCTTTATTTCACCTGTGAGGGATAGCTGTCAATCCCTGTTCCCTGTGGTTAATTGCCTCATGGGTCGGCAGGTGTGTGGGCTTGATTACAGCTGATGCAGTGCAGCTGTGCCTATGGCCATGTGGAGTCTATTTAAGTTTGGAGATCGCAGTGTCAACTGCTTTTTCATTTCCTAGTGTTGGCTGTCCTTTTGGTCACGCTCATTATATTGAAGTGTAGTCTGATCTCTGATTCAGAATTGAGCTTTATGATAGTCATTTTAGGCTACTCACGTGATTCTACACATAAACTCCCTTAGTGGAGGTTTATTGTTTTACTTTTTCCAATATAAACTCCTTTATTAGGAGGTGTCCTTGTGGCTTATTTACTTTTATACTATACCTCTTTATTGAGAGCAGTCCTGTTTTTTGGGACTTGATTTATTTTCTTAATTACTCACTTTGAGATTTCCACCTGTAAATGTTGTTTCCTGTTGTTTAATTTTTACCCTCTCCTAAAATATCTGCGTATAGCAGTCTAGTTGTTGTGAAGGGCCAGATTAAACCGAATATATATATTTATTTATATATATATATTTAATTGTATTTGTATATTCTCTAATATTCCCTGATATCCCTTGTATATTCCTTGTACAATATGCATTGAATATCCATTCTAGCCTACTGAACATCCCATAATAGTCTCCATTCTACTATTGGTCGAGACCTTGGTGCCAGGCTGCCATACCCCTCAGACCCAGTTCAAACGTACCGCTCGACATGTACGAACAAGTCCTAGTTCCGCGTAGGAATTTGGCTACCGCACCACTAATGGGACTATTTGTTCATAGTGCGTATATATACTGCGCTACTAAAGTAGGACTTTCTTTTCAGTCCAGTTTCTTACCCTCCAATAGAGTCACAGACGTAAAGCCTCCCCGCGATGCCACGTGTGGGAGTAAGGCCAAGTTCGGCCTACCATCGGTATTGAGACATCGTGTATATTAATATTTGAATAGTCATATTTGGCACTATATCGTCGAGTTGGACGTAGTCTATTAAGCTAATAATAGTCTGTTAATATATAGTGCTTCGTGCGGTGAGAATACTACCGTAGTCAGTACCCCATCGTTTCGGGCAGAGAACTGGCTGCTTACCCAGGGTGGTTGACCCTATGTGAAGCTGCACCCGAGGAGCCCCAGAGCCGACGAGCGAGTGGACCTGTATACCGGATTATTCTACCGACGACAGCCCGCCTTCCCAGGCACGGATTATGCTTTGGATACTTTGATTATTCTATGGATAAAGACCCCCGACACTACCGTGTGTTGGAACCCCCCCCCCCTGGAGAGGACGCAAGGTGAGGAGACGCTCTGCAAGACGAGGTCTCTCCACATCTCTCCCCCGTGGACCGGAGAGAGCCGGCCCACAAAGAGTCCACCTGCTTTCATCTGTGGTCCAAGGATCGCTGGCGCATTGAACGGCACTACAGTGGGTTCACCTGGGATACCCTTGGCCGGACGAGGCAGCTGGATTCTACCCCCCCCCCCCCTCCTACTCCTGTCGGCTTACAAGCGACCGGATTAACCCCCTCTAGTGTATCCAGCCTATAATCATTAAAGTATCATTGCTGTTATTCCTTAACTATTCCAGGTCGTATATTTACCACCTGCGCCTTCAGAGATTGGACATTATCTATTGATATACCGACGAATACTCCTTGCCATAAAAGTGCATACTATTTCAATTCATAAATGTAATTAAGTGATTAAGTGCTTATTCTACACACCATCGCTGTGTAGGAAATAAAGACCTGTTTCTAATTCGTACATTTGTGTTGGATCCGTTTCATCTACGTGAGAGTGTTCATGATAATATATTTATGCCGTGTACTGGGTGGCCGAATATTAAGTACAAAGGTAGTGGTAGTAAGTATCATATCTAGTAATACAGTCAGGGAATTGTACCCCTCAGTTACAATTGGTCCTTCGAGCCGGATGGTAATTAGTGTAATATTAATATAGTGTTATTAATATTGAAATGGCCTATGATGAACACTCCACGAAACGATCCTCCTAACCAACGCCCGCAGCGCGAACGACGGCTCCCTCAGTACTTAGAGGCTTACGCTGTCAGTCAACAACCTAGTCTTCTACTAACAGTAAACGCGGTAAAACTAGAAAGTAAAAGTATGTCTAACCCCAACGCCCAGACTACCCCGACCATAGAGGCCCCTACGGGCTCTAATGTAACTGACCAAGTTCACGGTGGGGACCAGTGGGAACCAGACATGACTTCACACCCCGCCAGTACTGAAGAAGTAGTCCCCGATGAGTCCCGGGAGGAATACAACGCTACCGAGAGAGAACTCGGCACGGAAGAAGACGGGGAGAGCACCGTGGAGATAGAGCTCCAAGGCTCCGCAAGGAGTACCCCGAGGGAAGGCTCCCCTATACAACCGCCTTCTCCCAGCGAGGCAGAGAGGACCCTACAGCAGGCATTCCTCGTCAGCCTGAAAGCCTCTACTGAACGCGATAGACTCCAGGGTGAACGCGATCGATTGCAGATACAGCAACGGAGCGAAGAAGAGCACATACGCCTGGAAATAAGACGCATTCAGATGGAAGAGAATGTGGCCCGAGACCGAGCAGACAGCCAGCGAGCAGCTGCTGGTGCTCTACGGGACGCAGAGCGCGACAGACAGCAAGCGCAACTAATAGAACAGCTGATCAGACGGACAACACCCTCTCCCTCCGCCAGAGGCTCCAGGAACTCGTCTAGACACACCTCCAGGGCGGCATCCCCTAGCCGAGTAAACAACCCTGAACTTGACCAACAGACGAGGTCTATACCCCCCACAGACCACCTCCCCCCACCGGTCCAAGCGAGACCTAGCAACCGGGAAGGAGCAGCATATCCTGTGGAGAGGCTAAACCAGAGACTACAAGCACTGGATGACCTAACTGAAGACGAAGAGGAAGAGGAGGAGAACCGCGCCCGAAGACAGCACAGTACTCTACCGGACCAGGAGGTCCGGTACAGCCCAGGCTATACTCCCGCGGAGCTGCGCTACAGACCCCCGACTCTATACACTGGTGAGCACGACGCACGACCCGCACCGAGGAACAGCACCTGGACAAGCGGGCCATGGTACACTGCCGGTACCAGCCCATACCAAGGAGCGGGAGGAGACTCGCCTAGGAGGCCTCCCCCCCAACGCTCGCCGATGTATCCACAGTCAGCGTCATACATTGGCACGCCTATGGTACCCGACTTCACCCAAGAGAACTGGGCCCAGTATACAGAACTCCGCATGTGTCTGGAGACCATGTTGGTGGATGTATTGGATGAACGCCACAAATACGCCATCCTACTGCAGCACTTAAAGGTGCCCCGCGCACATAATATAGCGCTCGCCTACGCGACTTCCACCACCCCATACACAGCAGCGCTGGTAGCATTGGACCAGAGGTATGGGCGCATATGGGATTACGTGATCCAGGAGATCCGACACATCGACCGCTTACCCCCAGCAATAGACAATCGAGCACTGGACGACCTGTCCATCAGAGTGCAGTCCCTGGTAGGGATGTTGGGAGCGCAAAGAGAGAAGGGGAAGTATGAACTTTACGCCAACTCAAATGTGGAAAGGATCCTGGAGAAGCTGCCGCCCGCTCGTCAAGAGCGCTTTAGGCGGCAGAGGGACCACAGAGACCCGAATGGCCCCGAACCGAACCTCCTCGATCTAGCAGACTTCCTGGCGAGAGAAGTCAGCAGCCTACGGCTAGATACATTCGGACGGAGCACCCCTGGCTCCAGAGAAGGAACCAGACGACTAAATGATGGAAGAAGATCGGTGACTGTGATGCACCAATCGGAGTCAGTACCGAGCAGCAGGAGCCACAGTACCCCCTCCAGAACGGAGAAGTGGAAGATAGTGTGCCCCTACTGTGAGAAAGAACACTGGCTAGCGCAATGTGACTCCTTCCCCAAGCTGAACGCGGAGGAAGCAGGTCAATGGATAAAGTCCAACAAGCGCTGTTTTCGCTGTGCGCGCTCACACATGGCAGCCGAATGCCGCTTAAAGAAAAGGTGCACCAAGTGCGATGGAGCCCATCTGGACATACTTCACGACAGTAACAGACGGCGCCCTTCACCTGCACCATCCAGCCGCAAAGCGAGCGTCATGTACATCGATCCCGCCAGCAGCAGTGGAGCCCGAGTACTCCTAAAAGTAGTGCGTGTGACACTAAGCTACCAGAATAAAGTCCTGGACACTTACGCCGTCCTCGATGACGGGTCAGAGAAGACCCTGCTGCTCGCCTCCGCTGTGGCCCAGCTAGGGCTGCGGGGAAGCGAAACCCAAATGACAATTCGGACAATAAGACGAGATTTGAAGACGATAAAGGGCGAGAATGTCTCATTCTCTATCGCAGCAAGCGGCCAGCCTGAGCGACGGTACCAGATTGCAGACGCTTTCACCAGCCAAGAAATAGGACTGTCGCGGTACACATACCCCGTCGCCAAGCTGATGGAGAAATATGCACATCTGCGCAAGTTACCGATCCCGCTCATAGACAATGCTATGCCGACCCTGTTGATAGGCTCCGACCATGCAGACCTCATTGTCCCGATAGACCGGGTTCATACCGGACCCCGAGGCTGTCCTGCAGCAGTCGAGACCCGTTTGGGATGGACTCTCCAAGGCCCGCTCGCCAAATCTCTCAACCGAAGTACAGCCACTAGATGTCTCCACTCCCGAGTCACAGAGGGAGAAACCGCACTCCTGCAACACGTAGAGCGGCTATGGAGCTTGGAACAAATGCCATTTAAGAATGGAAAGAAAGACATTCGCTCTAAAGATGACATTTACGCCATTCACCTCCTCGAGACAGGGACCAAGAGAGTCCCGGTCAACGGCGTGTTGAGATACGCCACGCCACTCCTGCGGCGAGAAGGAATGCCTACTTTCCACGCCAAGACAGACGCCATAGAACGGTACCTGCTGAACACGGAGCGGCGCTTAGCCAAGAACCCCGCCCAAGAGAGTGTATACCGCGCTGAGATTGAGAAGCTCATCACAGCGGGACACGTCACAAAGATGGACATTAAAGAGGCTGACCAGACCACTGAATCGTGGTACGTGCCCCACCACAAGGTCCATCACAACGGTAAAGACCGCATAGTATTTAACTGCAGCTACCAGATCGGATCCCAAAATCTGAATAAAGAGTTACTGCCCGGTCCCACACTCGGCCCCTCCCTACTCTGCGTTCTACTCCGCTTCCGCCAGGAAAAGGTGGCCATCAGCGGGGACATTAAAGGAATGTTCCTGCAGGTGAGATTAGTAGAGGCGGACAAGCCCCTGTTACGGTTCCTATGGAGAGAGAAGCCAGGAGATGAGCACCCA
Organism: Notolepis coatsorum; assembly: GCF_963971535.1. NCBI lineage: Eukaryota > Metazoa > Chordata > Actinopteri > Aulopiformes > Paralepididae > Notolepis > Notolepis coatsorum. The sequence continues at coordinate 6,194,505 of NC_140180.1, read as the reverse complement.
GCCATCTACCAATGGGAAGTCCTCCCCTTCGGAACGACGTGCAGCCCCTGCTGTGCGACATTTGCACTACAGAAACATGTAGCAGAGGACCCAGCAGCGGACAAAGAGGTCCGACACAGCGTAAAGAACAGCTTCTACGTAGACAACTGTCTACAAAGCCTTTCAACCCAGGAAGAAGCCGAGGCTCTCCTGATTAAACTCCGCGCCTCATTGATCAAAGGCGGCTTTGATCTCAGGCAGTGGGCCAGCAGCGATCCGCAAGTACTGCGCAGCCTCTCCTCCGAGGACAAGGCAGCCAGCAGCGAGACCTGGATGGCTACAATCCCGGGAGAAGCCCAGGAGATGACCCTGGGATTGGTGTGGCGATTCAAAACAGATTCGCTTCACTACAGACACAAGCCCCTGACTACGGAGCAGGGAAGGCCGGCGGCGGCGCCGACCACCAGACGGAGTGTGTACACAACACTCGCCCGACAATATGACCCGCTAGGATGTATTCTACCGTACACCACCAGGGCAAAAATGATTGTACGAGCATTGTACCTCATTCCCGCACACCTTGCATCCACCTGGAGAGAGTGGGAGATGGAGCTCCACTCACTCCCAGGCGTTAATATGCGCCGAAGCTACTTCCCACCCACGGTGAGGCCAGAGACATGTAAAATGGACTTACACGTCTTCAGTGACGCCTCAGAGGTCGCATACGGATCAGTAGCCTACTTGCGGGCCCAAGACCAGGGGGGAGAGATCTACACAGCATTTGTCCTCGCCCGCTCGAGAATAGCCCCACGCAAGCAACAATCTATCCCACGTCTAGAGCTCTGCGCAGCCCTAGCCGGAGCGCACCTAGCCACGCTCATCCAACGTGAGCTCACCATACCGGTGTCTAGAACAATCCTGTGGTCAGATTCCACGACGGTACTCGCCTGGATCAAATCGGACTCATGCAAGTACAAAGTCTTCGTGGGAGTCAGAGTCACCGAGATTCAAGACTTAACCGAAGAGTTAACCGGAGAAACAGAGTGGTGCTACGTTGATACAAAACAGAACCCAGCTGACGTCATCACCCGGGGGATCCCCCTGGATGACCTCACCCGTCGCAATGTCTACAGTGACGGCCCCGCATTCCTAAGACTCCCGGAAGGACAGTGGCCCATGCCTATCCCGAGGGAAGCAAGTCCAGAGGAGGTGGAAATTAAGAAGTCTGTGTTCTGTGGATTGAGCACCGTAGCCTCCACCGACCCTAACATAAACGATTGCACGTCCATAGAGAGTGCACAACAAAGAACATTCCTGCGGTACCACCCGGAGTGCAAGTCCCCCGCTGATATGTCAGCAGCTAACTACGAGGAAGCAGAATTGCTTCTACTGCAGCGAGCCCAGAGAGACTCGTTCCCCGATGAATTGGCCTGTCTACAGGGAGGAAAGCCCGTCCCATCCGACAGCAGATTAATTCACCTGGCCCCCGAGAGCGACGCTCACACCCTCATCAGAGTGGGTGGTCGCCTACGCAGAGCCCCCAATCTACCGGATGACATTAAATACCCGATCGTATTGAACAGCCGACACAAGGTCACAGAGCTGATTATAAAGAAATACGATGAGGATGTACATCACGCAGGAGCAGAAAGAGTCTTCGCGGAAATCAGACGTCGTTACTGGATCCTACAAGGAAGAGAGGCGGTACGACGCTTCCAACGAACATGTCTAGACTGCCGCAAGTGGCGCGCGCAGCCCAGCATACCAAGGATGGCTGACCTTCCTCCATGTCGCCTCCGAATCGGTGACAAGCCATTCCACTCAACGGGTATGGACTGCTTTGGCCCGCTGCACATAAAGAAAGGAAGAGGAACCGAGAAGCGGTGGGGTATTGTATTCAAATGCATGACCACCAGAGCGATACACATCGAGCTTCTCCCGACCATGAGCACAGACTCATTCCTTATGGCCTTCCGTAGATTCATATCACGGAAAGGAAGACCGTCTACCCTATTGTCCGATCATGGGACAAACTTTAAAGGCGGCGAAAGAGAGCTGAGAGAGAGCTTCCAAGCTATGGGCCCAGAACTTAAGACCCACCTCGCTCCAGCACAGGTTGATTTCCAATTCAACCCCCCAAACGCACCCCACTTCGGTGGCACTTGGGAACGAGAAGTGCGCTCCATAAAGACAGCCCTGTACGCAGTACTTGGGGCCCAGACTGTGGCGGAAGAAGTCCTAATGACAGTCCTCACGGAGATTGAGGGAGTACTTAACTCGAAGCCCCTCGGATATGTCTCCAGTGATGTGGCGGATATCGACCCAGTTACCCCCAACACACTCCTGATGGGGCGGCTAGATCCCACATTACCCCAGACAATGTACCGGCCTGAAGAAGCGAACGGCCGACGAATGTGGAGGTACAGCCAAGTATTAGCCGACAAGTTTTGGAACAGTTTCCTACTGCACTACCTACCGTCTCTACAGACCCGCCAGAAGTGGGTAAAGGAGAGAGACAATTTGACAGAAGGAACAGTCGTCATGATTATTGATCAATCACTGCCCAGAGCTATGTGGCCGGCCGGCCGCGTAAGCAAAGTGATCACCGGTGCCGACGGCAAGGTCCGAGCAGCTGAAGTGCTCGTCCAGGGTCGCACTTACACCCGTCCCGTGGCAAGGCTTATAGAACTGCCTCGACTCCCAGACACAATCGATGATGACCATGACCCTACAACCCTATGACTTTGTGAAGTTGACTGACCCCTACAGCAAACCCTTATGTGTAAATAGACAACGCGATTAATCTGTCTCCGTTTAACTGATTAGGTCTGGGACCTATTCAGGGGGTGGCTGTTGTGAAGGGCCAGATTAAACCGAATATATATATTTATTTATATATATATATTTAATTGTATTTGTATATTCTCTAATATTCCCTGATATCCCTTGTATATTCCTTGTACAATATGCATTGAATATCCATTCTAGCCTACTGAACATCCCATAATAGTCTCCATTCTACTATTGGTCGAGACCTTGGTGCCAGGCTGCCATACCCCTCAGACCCAGTTCAAACGTACCGCTCGACATGTACGAACAAGTCCTAGTTCCGCGTAGGAATTTGGCTACCGCACCACTAATGGGACTATTTGTTCATAGTGCGTATATATACTGCGCTACTAAAGTAGGACTTTCTTTTCAGTCCAGTTTCTTACCCTCCAATAGAGTCACAGACGTAAAGCCTCCCCGCGATGCCACGTGTGGGAGTAAGGCCAAGTTCGGCCTACCATCGGTATTGAGACATCGTGTATATTAATATTTGAATAGTCATATTTGGCACTATATCGTCGAGTTGGACGTAGTCTATTAAGCTAATAATAGTCTGTTAATATATAGTGCTTCGTGCGGTGAGAATACTACCGTAGTCAGTACCCCATCGTTTCGGGCAGAGAACTGGCTGCTTACCCAGGGTGGTTGACCCTATGTGAAGCTGCACCCGAGGAGCCCCAGAGCCGACGAGCGAGTGGACCTGTATACCGGATTATTCTACCGACGACAGCCCGCCTTCCCAGGCACGGATTATGCTTTGGATACTTTGATTATTCTATGGATAAAGACCCCCGACACTACCGTGTGTTGGAACCCCCCCCCCTGGAGAGGACGCAAGGTGAGGAGACGCTCTGCAAGACGAGGTCTCTCCACATCTCTCCCCCGTGGACCGGAGAGAGCCGGCCCACAAAGAGTCCACCTGCTTTCATCTGTGGTCCAAGGATCGCCGGCGCATTGAACGGCACTACAGTGGGTTCACCTGGGATACCCTTGGCCGGACGAGGCAGCTGGATTCTACCCCCCCCCCCCCTCCTACTCCTGTCGGCTTACAAGCGACCGGATTAACCCCCTCTAGTGTATCCAGCCTATAATCATTAAAGTATCATTGCTGTTATTCCTTAACTATTCCAGGTCGTATATTTACCACCTGCGCCTTCAGAGATTGGACATTATCTATTGATATACCGACGAATACTCCTTGCCATAAAAGTGCATACTATTTCAATTCATAAATGTAATTAAGTGATTAAGTGCTTATTCTACACACCATCGCTGTGTAGGAAATAAAGACCTGTTTCTAATTCGTACATTTGTGTTGGATCCGTTTCATCTACGTGAGAGTGTTCATGATAATATATTTATGCCGTGTACTGGGTGGCCGAATATTAAGTACAAAGGTAGTGGTAGTAAGTATCATATCTAGTAATACAGTCAGGGAATTGTACCCCTCAGTTACACTAGTGGTTGTCCGTTTCATGGATAACTTTAAGGGCGTTTTCACACCTAGCTCGTTTGGAGCTGTTATTTCGGAACCTGGAGCGTTTACCCCTTATTTCGGTTCAGTTGGGCATATGTGAACACAGCAATTACATTCTGTTGCGGAACAAAACAAGCGGACCGAGACCACCTGGAGAGGGTGGTCTCGGCGCAGTTCCAACCGAACCCGAAGCGGACTCGTACGCTGTGAGAATGCAATTGATTGATTGATTGATTGAAAACTTTATTAACAGATTGCAGAATGGGTACAATACAGTACAGCTCAATACACACAATTGTTAAGGGGATGCAGACCAGAGAAAGACTTTCGTCTTGTTTACATCAGGGTCCCCCATTTTCAATTCATCAGGACATATATGACATACTTGACATACAGATAGTCAGTACTGCTACATTTATGACATACCAGATTTGCAAATACAGTACTGTTTGTGATACAGAAGGAGTCAAGAAAAGGGAGTATATACATTTGACGTAGAAACTGTACATTGGAGGAGGTTGGGTGGGGGGGGGTTGGGTACATTGGGATATTGACAACCATACTGGGTAATTTACATTGGAGGTGGTTGGGGGGGAGAAACACTGTATAAACAAGCAAAACTGTACATTGAGGGGGGGGGGGGACGCTGTACAAACAAGCAAAATTGTACATTGGACTATTGACAAAACCATACTAGGTAAATGACTGTACATTGGAGGGGGTTGGGTTAGGATCCAATCCATTTAACAAACCGACACAATTAATAATAATACGTCGTGGGTCAACGTGGAGCAGCGATGAGGTACACTGCGTCGTTGATATTTGGGCAGACGATCACATTCGTCAGATGCTTGCCGGTCAGTCAGCCGCGCGCAGGAGAGAGGAGCCGGGGTGCGTCTCTGTAGTGACAGCAGCAGCACCGTGCGGGACCTCTCTCTCTCTCTCTCTCTCTCTCTATCTCTCTATCTCTCTCTCTCTCTCTCTCTCTCTCTCTCTCTCTCTCTCTCTCTCTCTCTCTCTCTCTCTCTCTCTCTCATGCAGCTCCCCTCTTTATAATCAGCCTGGCCCATCTGGCTATATCCGTCAGCTCGCTCGCTCGGTTCAACAGGAGTTTAGAGACCGGGCTCAGAGGACCAGACGGGACGACGGCGATCCGTTCACTTGATTATCTCCCCACTCCCAGACCACACTGATCCGTCCCATTGAAATGCAGATCACAGAGAATTAGCCTCCCATTACACTCTTTTAAGCCGACCGGACCCCCGTTAATGACCGACGCTCTATGCGCCGCCGTGTGTGTCATCCGCAATTACGTGAACAAGCAAATGTTTGAAGTCGGGAGGCTATAGTGAGATGGACGTGCGCTGAACACTAATGTTCCAGACCAGCGGGTTCCCAAGGCGCGCCGGGGGCGACGGCCACTCACAATCCTGCTCATTTCATATTCCGATCGATTCTACATGGTACGGCTTGTGAAAACCTTGTTTAATTACATGTCAAAACGAGTCTA
>NC_140180.1:6119893-6188510 GCF_963971535.1 Notolepis coatsorum | reverse complement strand
TGTTCTCAGAAACAAAAGGTATTGTTTTTAAATATTGTCAAAGCATTATGTCTGTGTGTTTTTAACTTTGTATCTAGAAATTTTTTTTTATTGAAAATGTCTTTTCATAGGGCGGCCGGGTAGAGCAGCGGACTAAGCGTCTGCCTACCACCGCAGAGACAGTGGGATCGAATCCAGCTGCCCCGGTGCCTCCGGCTTGGTCGGTTCGTCCATAGCCGGTGGGTGGTAATCTGGTCGTTGTAAGCAGCGACTCCTACAGGTCGGTCGGAGCGCCTGCTCAGCGAGGAAGGGATCTGGGTGAGGTAGTGTGATCCTCCCATGTGTTACACTCACCCAATGAGAGTCCTCGCTGTCAGGTGAAAAGAAGTGGCTGGCTGACTCCGCATGTATCGGAGGAGACATGTGTGATAGTCTTCAACCCTCCCTAGACCGGCAAGTGGGGGGGCAAATGCGCGCAACAACCAGGAAGGGAGGGAAGGGAATTGGCATAACGAAAAAAAATTGGGATGGGAGAAAAATACAGAAAAAAGGGGGAGAAAAAGTAGATAAAAAAAAATTAAATTTCTTTTCATTCTTCTTGCTCATACGGATCAGGAGTGGGATGAATACATTTTTTTTGGGAACCACTATTCTAGAGACTCTCACACAGGACCCCTCACTCTGCTAGCTCACACTCAAATGAGCCCCATGGCCAAACTCAAAAGGTCACGGTGATGTGTAATTACATTAAAATGACCGTATAATGAAATGGTGCTGAGCCAGAACCAGCTATTCCTTTGATTTGAATAAGTAGGGGGAAATTGAGAGATCGTTCAACAGATGTGCTGCACAGCAGGAGAGCAGGAAGAGCACACGGCTCAATTCAATATCTAGAAAAAATGGTAGAAAGATGCTACGAGTTAAATTACTACATGGGTTCTGACTGACAACACTGTCTTGTTGGTTTGATCAATTAAAAGCAATCTTACTAAAGAAAATGATTACATGTCGAAAGGAAACAGTGTCTTGTTGGTGTCTAGGAAAGGACAAGGAAACAGTGTCTTGTTGGTGTCTAGGAAAGGACAAGGAAACAGTGTCTTGTTGGTGTCTAGGAAAGGACAAGGAAACAGTGTCATGTTGGTGTCTAGGAAAGGACAAGGAAACAGTGTCTTGTTGGTGTCTAGGAAAGGAAACAGTCCGGGCGGCCTGGGAGAAATGCGAGGCCCTGTGCGAGATTTAAACGCCCCCCCCCCCCCCCCCCCCAAATGTTAAAAAAAAAATTATATATATATATATATTTTTTTTTTTATACAGTCAACACATTCTTAAATAATAGCGCTGCCTGAGGCGGGGCATGATACAGTCAACATATAGCAAGAGAGAGAGCGAGAGAGAGCTCCCGTTCTACAGTCAATATACAGTGTACAGAGAGAGAGAGAGAGACACACATTGGAAAGAAATTGAAATGCTATTTGGCCCTAAACAGAGAGTACACAGTGGCAGAATACCTGAGCACTGTGACTGAAGATCCTTGACTAGGTACAGACTCAGCGAGCACAGCCTAGCCATCGAGAAAGGCCGCCATAGGCAGACTGTGTGTGTTAGAAAGAGAGAGAGCGAGAGCATGTGTATTTGTCGTGTGTGTGTGTGTGTGTGTTAGAGAGAGAGCATGTATGAGAGATCCAAAAGGACAAAGATCAACACTTAAATCCAAAGAGAGAGAGAGAGACACACATTGGAAAGAAATTGAAATGCTATTTGGCCCTAAACAGGGAGTACACAGTGGCACAATACCTGAGCACTGTGACTGAAGATCCTTGACTATGTACAGACTCAGCAAGCACAGCCTAGCCATCGAGAAAGGCCGCCATAGGCTGACTGTGTGTGTTAGAAAGAGAGAGAGAGAGAGAGAGAGAGCATGTGTGTTTGTCATGTGTGTGTGTGTTAGAGAGAGAGCATGTATGAGAGATCCAAAAGGACAAAGATCAACACTTAAATCCAAAGAGAGAGAGAGAGACACATTGGAAAGAAATTGAAATGCTATTTGGCCCTAAACAGAGAGTACACAGTGGCAGAATACCTGAGCACTGTGACTGAAGATCCTTGACTATGTACAGACTCAGCGAGCACAGCCTAGCCATCGAGAAAGGCCGCCATAGGCAGACTGTGTGTGTTAGAAAGAGAGAGAGAGCATGTGTGTTTGTCATGTGTGTGTGTGTTAGAGAGAGAGCATGTATGAGAGATCCAAAAGGACAAAGATCAACACTTAAATCCAAAGAGAAGAGGGTCTATACCAGAGAAACCAAAGCAGCAAGGAGCCAATGGCCGACATCAGCTAAATAGGCTAGCCAGGTACTGTGACACCAGGCCACACACAGCTTTGGCCAACGGCCCAACGCTACCCAAGCTACACAAACGACCAAGACATTCACACACAGCACATGTCGTATCTCCAAATGTTGTGAAGTAGCATATGTTTTGCCTGGAAAAAAACATTGTTATTAACAAAACATTCGGGAGGGGAAGGAAGGAAGAGTGGGGTAATGTCATGACATTTTCATTAATCTTACCTGCACCAAGGAACGCAGGGCGAAAGGCCGCAACACAGGTCTCCACGTTGACGAAAGGCCTCTCGCTGGCGGGACAAAAATAAGCCTGAACCCCCTGCTATTCTCACGGCTAATGTCAATGGTCGTAGCACAAGCTAACAGCTAACTCTAGCCTAGGCTAACTGATAGCATCAAAGTAACGTGCGCAGCCGGCAGCTACAACCGGCTGCGCACGTTACTTTGATGCTATCAGTTAGCCAGTTAGCTCAACCCGGCTATCGCTAACCATTAGCTAACGCACTACCACTGAAACTACAACATGAGAAAAGCAATACAGGCGCTGACACCAGGCCACACACCGTTAGCTACTAACTCCATACTACAACAGGCTACAGCTAGTCGACCAGTTTGGCTCCAGAGAGAGAGAGAGAGAGAGAGAGAGATCCACGGCGGGAATATAATAGGTTGCATGAACTCACCATAACGCAGTATCAATGGTAAAGTTGGAAGGAGACTTTCTTGGCCCACGGTGTAATTTCTTCTGATCCATGCTGCTTTTGAAAAGACATCCACTCGCTCCTCTGAATAGCGCTGAATTAAATCATCCCTGTACCTCGTGTGTCCGAGAAGAGCCCGGAAACACTATCCTAAAATCTGTAGAGCAGCAAAGCCGCAGAAACCGTAACACTGCAGTCTGCAGAGCCGCAGAGGCAGGAACAAGTCAGACACATTCTACAAACTTGTCTAATGTGAAATATATAAGCATATAAGCAAAACTAGATTTTAGGTCTGTGATGAAAAAGGGCCTCGCGGGAAGGGGGCCCTCGCAAAAAAAAAAAGAAAAAAAAAATGTTTTAAATTTTTTATTTTGCGAGACCCCCCTTCCCGCGAGGCCCTGTGCGTCCGCACTGCTCGCACACCCCCTGATGCGGCCCTGGAAACAGGGTTTCGGTTCCTTGGTTGATGCTTGCGTTTGTTACTGTTGTGTTTCATGGCCACTGTTCCTGATTCTGTTGTGCTCCTGTTTAATAGTAAGTGTATTCTAGTGTTCCATGTTTTGTTGCTGCTTATCTTTGCTTTCATGTCACAGTATCGTTTTGGTTAGTGTTTATTTTGTAGTTAGTTTTTGCAATCCTTTTCCTGCCAGCCTTGCTGAGTTTTTGTTCTGGCCCTTGGATAATCCTTGTTTGTTGCTACTGCCCATTTTTGAAGTAAAGACCTTTCTGTTACAATTCACCCTTGGCTCCACGTCTCGTCTGCCTATCTGCCTATTCTCTCCTCGTTCTGTTCTGCAATTGGGTGCTCCGACAACACTATCCCTAACAGAAACAGTATCTTGTTGGTGTCTAGGAAAGGAAACGTAAGGTTATCCTATAACCCTAGTTATATGAATACTGGCAGAGCGTCTCGTCAAATACACCCCCTGAGGGCCCGTAAGCCCCTGCCAGGGAGGAGGGGAGTCCCGTCCACACGCCCGTCCTAACGAAGGGGGGGAGGCAGTCAACTACAACCAAAGTGCGAAAAAAGGGGAACCAGGCACCCCCGAACGCACAGTGCAAGCGGGACCACGTGTGACACAGCACTCCGCGGTCCACGCTAGCCCACCTGATGGCGGGATGCAGGAGAGGTTCCGGACCTCAGGACTGCTTGGGAGACAGAACCCCCAGTCATGTCCATGAGGTAAAACCTAACGAAAGGACCCGGGGAGGACCAGGAGGCCGCAGCACAGACGTCCTCCACAGTGCCCCCCCCCCCCAACAGGGCAGCAGAGGCCGCCACACCACGAGTGGAGTGCACCCTGACGCCCCCGGGGGGAACCTGTCCAGCCAATGTGTAGCAAAGGGCAATGCCCTCGCACAACCAATGTGACAGTCGCTGCTTGGACAACACCTTACCCGGGCAAGGGCCACCGTAACAAACAAACAGTTGATCGGAAGCCCTGCGATCTCGCGTGCGACTAAGGTAAACCTTCAGTGCACGGACAGGACATGACAGGTGAAGGCTCACCTCCAACCCACTAGCGTGAGGAGGAGGGCGAAACGCCTGAAGCACAATATCCCAGGAGCGACAAGAGCTCTGGATATTCATTGGCACAAAGGCCGGATCAGGCCACAGAGGCCTGCTATCGGCCCGAATAGACAGGTACTCCGACCGCATCGAGAGAGCACATGGCTCACCCACGCATTTAGCGGAGGTGATGGCCCAAAAAAGGAACGCGGTCGTAAGACAGACAATCCAATGGCGCCTGCTCAAGAGGCTTTCCAGAACAGTTGGCGGTCCCGACTCGGAGACAGAGAACGTTCCACAGGCTTGAGACGCCGTGCACCAAGCAAGAACGTCCCACGAGAGGGTGGCTGAACAGTGTTCTGCCCTCAAAGCCCACATGACAAGAAGATAAAGCTGCGGCATATACCTTCACTGTCGAGGCCGACCGCCCATCCAGGATAGACTGGAGAAGGACAGAACCGAGTCCAGGGGGCATGACACCGGGTCCAAGCCCCCAACCTCACACCACTCTCGAACCATACGCCACTTCCCTGCGTAAGCCGCGGTAGTGGACGGATCGCTCGCGTTCCGGATGGCGTTAACCACAGAAGAGTTAAGACGCATCCCCACCAGATTCACCCTTTCAGCAGCCAAGCGATCAGGGGCTGCCCCAGAACAGGAGGCAGAACAGAGTTCCGCGTGCCTGAGAGAGGGCCCGCGGTGACCACGGAACAGGCCACAGCGGGGCCACCAAGAGCTGAATCAGGGCCGGGAACCACACAGCCGAGCCCCGGCCCGGCGCAACCAGGATCAAAGTCCCGCACTCCTGACGTACCCGCCCAAACAGCTGAGCTATCAGGTGTATGGGGGGGAACGCGTATAAAATCCCGGGCGGCCACGGACCGAATCGGCCGCCGCCCGGTGGAGACGGGGGGAGCGTACTCTTCCCTGTCTGATGACATACGACGCCGACATCGTGCTGTCCGTCCTGATCTGAACATGCTCGCCCATCACATGATGGCCGAGCCGTCCGATGACTAGAAGCACTGCCTTTAATTCCAACACATTGATATGTAGTGCAGACCGGGCAGCATGGTCCTTGCCAGCTGCCCCCTACTGCGTCGGTCCGACACGCCCCCCCCCCCCCCATCCCGTGAGGGAGGCGTCGGTGAAGACTGTGACGTGTGACAGCCTGCTGCCCATGGGGACCCCGCTAATGAGGGCCCCAGGCCCCCCCCCCCAGAAGGCGAGGTCCCCCAGTACTGACATGGGAACCTTCAGCAGCTTCCACTTGACTCTCACAGGGTTTATTTTCACACTGAAAAACCCACCTCTGTATCCTCTTCATGAAGAGGAGGCCAAGAGGGACCACAGCTTGAGCAGATGCCATAATACCGTGCAGGCGTATCACGGTCAGCGCCTTAACCGTCCTAGGACGGAACCTTCCGAGCGCGCCGAGAATATCCTCTCGCCGCCGCTCTGAGAGGGATGCCCACATAGACCTTGAGCCTAGAAATAAGCCCAAGTACTCCACCCGTTGACTGGGAAGAGGAGCACTCTTGTTCCAGTCTACAGCAAAACCCAGGCTGGTGAGGAATTCCACCACCTGCCTGGTATGAGACCTGGCGATCTTCTCTGATCGGCCGAGGACCAGAACGTCGTCCAGGGTAGAATACAATTCGTATCCCCTGACGACGCAGAGGCCCCAGCGCGGTCTCCACGCACTTGGGGAAGATGCGAGGAGCCAGAGAGTAGCCGAATGCCAGCCTCTGGTACTCATACGCTAAGCCCTGAAAAAGGAAGCGTAGGTATGTCCCAGTGCATGTGAGCGGATCGGAGCGTGAGCGGCGCGGGGCGCGGAGCGGCCGGTTTTGACGTGAGCGAGGAGTGGGTTTTAAAATGAGTCGGCGCGACGTCCGGAGCGAGAGTTCTCCTCCGCTCCAATCCACTCCAGGCCGCTCACAGTGGTTTAACACTGATGTAATATATACATGCAGTACAATGCCAAAGCAACAGATGGCGATGTACAAACATGAAGGCCATTTTCAACCAATGAGAAGGGTGAACCTGTGATAGGCTAGCCTGTTCAGGCTTTGTCACTGTAGAGACGCCCACACTCACTCCAGTTAGAAAAAGTATCGACGCCATTGTTGTTGACGTTAGCTTACATGCTAACGTTAATGGCAGCGACCATAGCATTGTGGCTCGGCTAGCCTATCATCGCTTAATAGAACTAGTGAATGGATAAACAACGTTATTTAACATTGCAGAATGGCTACAATTACAATGCGGCTCAATACAAACAATTGTTAAGGGGCCCAGGGGGTGTAGACTGTTGTAGTTTGAGCTAATTTACACCATGCTCCAAAAAAAAAAAAAAAAAACTGCTGAGCGATCTGGCGCGGGGAGTGGGGAGCGTTCGATTCAAGGTGAGCGGGGAGCGAGCGGAGAGCGACTTGGGGGCGGGGTCAACATGAGCGATTAGCGGAGCGGACCAAGCTTTAAAGAGCGAAGAGCGGATTTCTCGGCCGCGCCGATCCGCTCACGTGGCCTGGTATGTCCTAGGAGGGAAGATCGGGATGCGAATACGCATCCTTCAGGTCTATGGAGGTGAACCAGTCCCCCACCTGACAGTGCTTAACAGGTGGGTGACTTTCAACAATGGGACAGGTCCAGTATGGACCCCCCCCCCCCGATTTCTCGGGCACCAGAGAATATCGGGAGGAAACGCCGATCATTGCGTCCTCCCATGGGACCACGACAGCAGCCTGCTTCGCCGCCAGAGAACGAATCTCCTCGGCCAGGGCTGTCACTGCCGCGGACTCTGATAATAGAGTCTGTACCAAACCCAAAAATGGAGGGTGGTGGTGTGTAAACTGAAACACAAGCGCCGCCCTCAGCGTTCTCTCCATCCACACCAACATATGGCTACTACTGCAGCCATACGTGGTAAAAAAATTCCAAAGCGCCCCCGCCGCCAACTGCCGCTGGTCCGCTAGGAATCGTAGATAGGTGGCCCGGTCCCTCCTGCTGTGCATTGTCAACCCTGGTCTCGCCAACCGCGCGAGCAGGGTGTCCCGGGGAGCCGGGATATCGCACCCTGACTCTACCAACGAGGCAATCGCACCCAAGGGGGGGACCCCGACAGAAGGGGCGGTCTGATACGGGGGGAGCAGCCATCACCCCCGGTGACATAGTCTATTCTACCCCCGCTGAGCATCTTCCTCCCTTAGCTTGCTGAGAACAGCCTGCTCTGCAGCTGGACATGCATGGTGTGTGGTCCTCACACTGCCCGTTAGGGTGGGTCTCTACACACCGTAGCCCTGTAGTGATATTACTACCACCCAAATTACGCGTGCCTGCTGACCACCGTGGAATCAGAAGTCCAGACAGGGGAGGCACTAACGTAATACCCGAACCCACGCTGCGACCTCCTGGGCCTAGAGTTCCCCCTCTGACAAAACACCAGGCTCATCAAACACAGATGCAGGACGTGTGGTGTGGGAGCCGCTTGACAGCACAGCATTCTCATAGATAGACAGACCCAGGCCTAGCTAGCAACTGGGTGTCAGCCCCTGTCTCCATGAGAAGCAAAATGTGGGGCCGCTTGCGCTTCACTGGAAGAACGCGGTCCGCAGCCAAAGGGGACAAATCAGAGCCCTGAGTCCCGTAGCGTAGCGGGGGGGAGTAACCGGAGAGCGTGTTAGACACAGCTAGATGGCAAAAAAAATTTAGGGCGTGCCCATCTAATATAGCCAATCCCTCGGGCCGCCGAGACTGTCGGCCTTGTGATCACCTGTTTTCTTTGTGTCCAGGGTATCTCCAGGGAAACATGGCCGCTGGCCGGGGGCCTCGCCGCAGCCGGTGGCGAGGCCGTGCTCTAACCTCTGGCTGCGCAGTGTGGGGCGGCGTGGAGCCCAGGTCAAATACTGCCCGCGCCTCCGTGGACAGGCCAAGGTCCACCCGCGGAGAGGGGAGCCCAGAGGAGGAGACCCCTCCCCTCGTCAAGGGAAGATTGATGATTGCTCCAACCAAGATGCCTGTGAACAACCATTGACAGCATCCTAGCCCTCCCTGCTGTTATAGCTTGCGGCTGGGTCAAAAGCTGAATAACCTCAAAACCTCGCGCGATGGTTTTGACGTTGGCTGGCCCTAAGGCCCCACCACCCGACACCATTTTTGACAGAAAAGCAGCCAATTGAGCAATGTTGTTAGTTGCTGCTAAATTCTGTACCGCAGCGGTATAAGCTTCATCAGCCCACCAGCCACCTGCCGGGCCGACTCGCCTCTTGGCGTCGGCCGGGCGGGATTCTGTTCCATCATGTCAGGGCAAAGGACCGATGCCACCTGCTCCACTAAGCACGGAACACCAGTGACGGCTGCTGACCAAAGTCTATTACTAGTGAAGCACTGCTCCACTAGTAGTCATGCAACAACCTCCACTGCGGTGTGCACCCGTGAAGGGATAAATGAATGAACGAATGAACGAAAACTCTATTAACATATTGCAGAATGGGCTAGCCCAATACACACAATTGTTAAGGGGATGCAGACCAGAGAAAACGTTAGTGCTGTCTACATCAGGGTCCCCCATTTTCAATTAATAGATTCACAAAATGCACACCTGCCCTGAGCCCTGTCGTCAGCCCATCCACCCATGTAAAGGGTAAATAAGCCTTCACTAAACCCCCAACATTAGACACCGATTGACCGTCAGCATGAATGGTTAAGAGGAGGGAAGAGTAAAGACAGCCCCGGCGGGGTACATGGGAAACGGCGCCCCAACATTGTAGCATTAGCACCAGCTGTGCGCACTAAGATACTTGGAGAAACATCCAACAGTGAGTCATGATGACTACATTTATCCAAATATCCCGCCCCCGGGCGCCAATACATCGCCCAGTCGTCTTGCGAGACAACAAGCAGTATTACACATGCCAGTACCAACGCCTGCCAGCGTAGGTCCTACCTGAGCACGACGTAGCTCGACGGCCAACCGTCGCGCGAAGTCCATCGGTCCGCTGTCAAGCGACGAGGAAAAAACACAGGATAGGACCGCCGTGCTGTCTGGACGTGCCGAGAAGGATCCGGGGGCTGGCGTACTTCTGGCGAAAGCCCAACATTGCATAATTTCATAATTCATGTGCCGAGGGTCAATCTGATTGGGTGACTGACATCCTTATGACCAATAAAATACTTCCTTGATTAAATAATAAAAGAACATTTAAATAAAAAAAAGCATACTCAGATACTGCATTCAAATCATGTTTATAATATAATAATCTATCTTTCAAATAAAATCAGTTGGGTGCCCCATTAAAACAGGGCCCTAACCAACAGTGCCTGATCTGCCTAGTGGCTAGGCAGGCCCTGCGTGGATGTCAGAGTACAGACAGATTTAAGCCTGAGAGGTAATACATGTAGCTTTAACCTGTTATAAAGATGAAGGCTTTAATGGCTGTGAGTAATGGGATGACCTTTCCAGTCGGTGGCTGTGTTGAAAGGTCAGTCATTACTTAGAGATGATCCGTGTTCTCAAGGGCTCTCCTCTCCACTTTGATTATTGTGGACCAATACTCCCTCTCGAACATCTCCTCACAGTCACCACTGCTTCCCCTAGACTCGAGCAGGGATGGGGGAGTTTAACAACCGCAGCAGCAGCTGAAGGAGCAGACTGAAATAAATGTGTTTTAAAAAGCGACAGTGGCTCAGGAGTTACAGCAGAGCTGGCCGTCTGGTAATAAGAAGGTTCAATTTACGGCTTCTCCCGGCAATGTGTCTATTAAATGTCCTTGAGCAAGACACTGAACCACTAATTGCTCCCGATATGAGCGGGTTGGCACCTTGCACGGTTGCCATGGCCATCGGTGTGTGTGTGAGTGTGTGAGTGAATTGGTGAATGTGAGGCATAACGTTGGATAAAAGCTCTATATAAATGCAGCATTTACCATTCCGCCACGGCACGAGGGTTGTATTCTACCTGGAGGAGACGGCAAAGCGTCAGCCGGTGGAGCACTGCGTCTGTGGAGCACTCCTTCTGTCATCCAACAGACATCGTACTGAACTCAGCCTCTATGATGATGGCAAGAGGACTTTCTGTCATCCCTACAGGGGTTTCATTTCATTTTTTTTTATTTGTACATGGAATTATTACAGTCAGTCATGCTCCACTAAATTCCATCGCCGAAAGGAACAGGAAGAAGACAAGTCTTATTGTACCTGCCCCTACACACATACAGTAAGTACACTGATAGACTAAGTGCAATGTTTACCAAACCAAACAAAATGTACATACTTATTTTGCAGAAATGGAAACAACAACACAATTAAATTAACATAAATAAATACATTTTGTGTAGCAGTTAAATTGCATATTTAGGTTCATTAATTTATACACACACACATTATCTATATATTTATATAATGTATTCTATTCTATATTATACTTCTATATATAATTGTATCATTTTTATTGTATTATAATATAACTAAATCATACTATTTATACTACACTATATTGGTATACAGTATTATACAATATTTTAATTTATTATTATTATTAGTGCTGTCAATAGATTAAAAAAATTAACTAATTAATCTCATAATTCTCTGTAATTAATCTAGATTAATGTTCAACAAAACCTCAGCTAGACCTATTTCTTATATCCGAACAAGCAAATATACTGCTGAAAGTTCAGAACGTTGACGATTTTTCACTCCATATTAATCTAGATTAATTTATTTTAATGCTTTAAATCATTTAAATTAATCTCCAAAGTTAAAGCATTAATTTTTACAGCCCTAATTATTATTCTATGTTATGTTTCATCCTCGCAGGACGGTCGATGCTCTGTCAGTGATGATATAAAGTAGTATCTAGAGAGAGAGCCATGTGTGTCTAGACCAGTGGTGCCAAACTCAAATACACAGTGGGCCGGAATTAAAAAAACTGGGACAAAGTCGCTGGCCAGACTCATTATATTTATTGAAGAATTGACTACAATTTACCATGTTTTCCCTTTTCACCAGATTTATAATGATACCGTTTTTTCATGTGGAAACAAACTGAAGTGTTATTTAAACATTGAACATTGAATCTGGAACAATCTAAGCTTTGAGAAGTATAATTTCAAATAAAGATATCAGTGGCATTTGTCTCTTTTTTACCTTGTGCACCCCTGGTCATGAAAACTACTTTTTTGAAATATTTTGTGTGTGTGTGTGAGCACAGCGGTGTCTGTGTTTATTATTATTTCATGAAATTGGGAAAATATCTTAATTTTACATATATGTTCATTGTGTCAAAAGCTTATAACATGAAACACTCTAGAAAAATAGTTATAGTATTTAGTGCCTTCATAACCCCTGGTCATGTTTTCTACTCCCATCCGCTCCCATGTTAAAACGGCATTTTTAACCATTTTTAAATCTGCTCTCATTCGTTCAATTCTCGATATATTTACCAAACCTTTGCATATTCCACAACCTAATGAAACAGACTAACGTTAGGGTGTGCTGTTACCGATGTAAAACACATGGTGGCGTAATCGCTCTACAGATAACTTTGCCACAATTCAGGGGAGGGTGAGATAGGCTGTGGCGGGCTGCCGGTGATTGAAACTGCGGATACATGTTTTGGGGTTGTGGGGGGGGGGGAGCGAGTGGATTTTCAAGACAGAACCAGAGGCGAACCGGACCCCGCAGTCCACAGCGCGCCACACGCCGAAACACGAGCCCCCCATAGCCGGCGCGCTCCAACGAGGAAGCACACCGCACGGAGCAAGTCTGGTCCTCCTCCCACCAGCGAGCAGAGCCCAAGATTCCAGCCGCAGAACCACTTGGAACCGCCCGCAGAACATTTAGGTATCTATGAGCGCTTAGTAACGCTTCGCCTCAAAGCCGTTTCTGGCCGAATTAGTCATTGAATCTTTAATCTTTTTTTTTATTCGTATTCAGAGGTATTTCGTCGAGATATTTCGTCGAGTAATGTTGCGGCGGAAATGTGTAGAAATATGGTAAAAAAAACATTTATCCGTTTTTTCCGATGAAAAAAAACGTTGTATCAAACAAACACAGATTTTAGTGGTTATAATTCCGAAATATGAGTAATCTGTTGAGAGATATATTGAGATTATGCTATTACTGTTAATCATGGGGAAAAAAAGGTTTTAAAAATAGTAAACAGTTAAAATTATATGGCTTTAAACATGAGCCATCATTTCATGACCAAGCCCAGTGTGTGTCAGCAGTCCTAGGGAGGCACAAGGGTAAATGTAATTATTATAATAATAAATAAAATAATAAAATAAATAAATAATAATAATCATAATAATAATAATAATAATAATAATAATAGGCCATGCATAGCAAGAAAAACTGCATAAGGAAAACATTCATTCAACCTCAGTTTGCTATAGTCTGATTTACGCTGATGCACACTGGGCCAAGTCAGATACCTGGCATCTCTTCTTCGATCTAGGAAAAGATGCCATGGTACAGTATCTGGCTTGGACCAATGTGCATCCGAGTAAATCAGACATATATGCCAATTCATCAATGTTTGGGGTCAGGCTCTGAGCTGAGGAAATCCTGAGGGTTGAGTAATGACGACTCCTGTGTGATGTTTTGTTCAACTTCATCAACGAGAAAAGTGGTTCACATAGATATGTACTGCGAAACAGACAAAGCATTTGAGCAGCTTGGGCACGGCGCTGGGGCATGTCGGGGATGAAACGTGCAAATGTTAACTTTTTTAGCACTTTGGGATCCTAGTGAACGAAAAGTGCAATACAAGTACAATTTATTGGGTGCGGCCGGGTAGCGCAGCGGACTAAGCGTCTGTCTACCACCACAGAGACAGTGGGATAGAATCCAGCTGTGGTGCCTCTGGCTTGGCCGACCGTCCATACTAACACAATTGGTAGTGTTAGCGGGTGGGAAACCCGGCGTGGGTGGGTCCTGGTCGTTGTAAACAGCGACTCCTACAGTTCGGTCGGGGCGCCTGCACAGCAAGGAAAGGATCTAGGAGAGGTAGTGTGATCCTTCCACACGTTACACTCTCACAGTGAGAGTCCGCGCTGCCAGGTGAAAAGAAGCGGTGGGCTGGCTACACATGTGTCGGAGGAAGCATAGTCTCCGCCCTCCCGGACCGACGGTAGGGGGTAGAGTGCGCAACGACCAGGAAGGGGATTGTGAATTGGCATAACGACTAACATTGGGAGGGGAGAAAAACGGAAAAGAAGGAGGAAAAAGATAATAATAAAAAAAAGAGAGCCATGCATGTCTAGACTAGACCATGTAAAGTAGTATCTAGAGAGAGCCATGCATGTCTAGACCATGTAAAGTAGTATCCTTTTTTTTGTCTACTTTTTCTCCTCCTTTGTTCTGTATTTTTCTCCCATCCCAATTTAGTCATTATGCCAATTCCCCCCACCCTTCCTGGTCGTTGCGCGCATTTGCCCCCCACTTGCCGGTAGGGATGGGAATCGAAAACCTTATCACTGCCAGGTTTTCAAAACAACATTAGCGTAGTAGCCATGGCAGACTTATTTGATTCCTTATGCTCCCGAAATGCTCCCGCTGTTTGGCTAGCTACTTCTATGTGCAGTGAAAACTACTTGAATGCTTTAGAACCTAGTCATTGATTTAGTTCAGGGTAAGGTAATATTAGCCGCGGAGCTAACGCTAGCTAACGTGAGCTAACGCTAGCTAATCAAGCTCACAGAGAGAGATGAATGAATGAATGAATGAAAACTTTATTAACAGATTGCAGAATGGGTACAGTACAGTACAGCTCAATACATACAATTGTTAAGGGGATGCAGACCAGAGAAAGACTTTCGTCTTGTTTACATCAGGGTACCCCATTTTCAATTCATCGTAACATATATGACATACATGACATACAGATAGACAGTACTGCTACATCTATACATTTATGACATCCCAGATTTGCAAATACAGTACTGTTTGTGATACAAAAAGAGTCCAGAAAAAAAAGTATATACATTTGACGTAGAAACTGTACATTGGAGGAGGTTGGGTAGGTGGGGGGGTTGGGGGGGACTGTACATTGGAGGTGGTTGGGTGGGGGGGTTGGATAGGAGTGGGGGGGAGGTTGGGTAGGAGTGGGGGAGGGTTGGGTAGGAGGGGTGGGTGGGGGACACTGTACCACTGTACAAGCAAAACTGAACATTGGAATATTGACAAGACCATACTTAGTAATTTACTGTACATTGGAGGAGGTTGTGTTAGGACATTTACAGGGGCCAGTTTCGAATTGCAGTCTCCCGTAGGTGTTTTTTGAGAGTGTGTTTGAAAGTGGGTAGTGATTCACATTCCTTTACAGCTTTGGGTAGGGCGTTCCACATTGATGTGGCATAATTGCGAAACGTGTTTAGTCCCTTGTTTGAGCCGAATCTGGGTTTAATAACATGATTTGTGGAGCTCCCTCTGGTGTTGTGATCGTGGTATTCACTGACCTTTGGGAAGTATTTTGACATGTACATGGGTACCTTGGTCGTGTAGTGTATCTTCTAGACCAGGCTCATTGCAAGTTGCTGTACTCTGTCGTCTACTCTAAGCCATCCTAGGTTGTCAAAGTGGGCAGGCGTGAGGTGGGTTCTAGGAGTCAGGTCAAGCAGTAGTCTGACCAGTTTGTTTTGAGATGTTTGTAATCTTGTTTTTAGCGCCTTTGAGGTGCTTTGGTACCATGAGGTGCAAGCATAGTCGTAGTACCCTTGAATGAGTGCTCCTGCCAGAGTCTTCAGGGTATTCTTGTTTACCAGGGAGGAGATTCGGTACAAGAACAGCTAAACAGCTGACAGCAGGTAGTGCAGGTACAAATACAATAAAACAGCGGGTGGGGCCTGTTGTGTAAACCTTGTACTCTTTAGTTCACATATAATAAGAGACGGAGTGTTTGTTTACTAGTCTGTAAGCCAGGCAGTACCGTGGTGCAACATACAAATGTGTCCGTGTAGCAACACAAGCCAATACCTTACAGGACAGGCGCCCGTGTGTGTGTGTGTGCGTGTGTGTGCGTGTGTGCGCGCGCGCGTGTGTGTGTGTGTGTGTGCGTGTGTGTGTGTGTGTGTGTGTGTGTGTGTGTGTGTGTGTGCGAGACAGAAGTCAGAGGAATAACGACCTGTTATTCAATAGATTAAATTAGTTTAAGAATAAAAAAATTAAATACATTTTAAGAGAATCTCAAATACATTATATATTAAGTGTAGGCCATCGGCGTATTTAGACCACTATCAGTAGGGCACGATGATCATCTGTGCCCCACTGATAAAAAAAAAAATATATAAAAACATGCACAACAGATCGCTAACGCTGTGGCGTCCTTGATGAAGACGGACAGGAGCACTTGGATTGGTCCCCGGGGGCGCGGCTCACGTTGACGCCCTATCTGCTCCCGTCTGCCCATGGGGGGAAGGACAACGGGATGGGAAAAGTGCAGAGAGACATTTCATCTGCGACTCAGTGCATGTGTGTGTGTTAAAACTGCATGACAAATAAAGACTTCTAGTCTAACTTCTCTTCTATTTACCTATTATGTACCTATGCAGTACTAATACACTCATGTCCTACACACACACACACTCAAATCATGGCTGTTACAAAATCAGGTCTATGACTGACCATGACCGTTAGCAAGTCACGTCGCAGCCCAGCTGCCCAGCCCCCGTATGCTTGCCTACTAGCCTGACTGTCCTTATTGTGATTATGCGGTTATGTGATTTATGATTATGTATATGTGTGCCTGCCTATACAGTGTTTATACATGTATAGCTTTGATTTGTCCCTGTAGGCCTACACTGTTTTTATTATTATTATATATATATATTCTTTTATAGATGCACGAATGCCTAGAGAGTGAATGTACAGAATATGTTTTAAACTGTTTTTATATTAGCTTTAATATCCTTCAATTTTTCTGTTTCTTTTCTGACTTAAACATCTGGCCCAGGGACTACAGCTATAAACTAGCAACCCTGCTAATGTTGGCATATTTACAGTTTTAATTTGTATTCATTTATAAATGTATAAACTGTTGATTGATATGCACTGTCCCTGATCAAATAAACTGAGTAAACTAAACTAAAGGTATACACCTGCATATAACTCTGTATGATAGCATGTACAATAATGCTGTATATACCATATATATATATATATATATATATATATATATATATATATATATATATATATATATATATTTATTCTTACCCTATATAAATCTATCCACATCTGTCTGTGCATACCTGCATATAATCCGTTGTACATACAGTATCTGTAGAACTATATCTAGGCTATATCTGTACATATCCCTAACCTACTGCTGGCCAGTATGATTTACTACCATAGTGTCTTTATACCTGTATCACTGTACATATTAATACTACAACTCTGTACATACATCTGCTTAGCACTATTACTCAGTAGTAATAATGTATATATTTTATACCCAGTTTAATCACCTGTACATTGTATATTACCATTGCACTTTACCGTTACATTTGCACTCTGGTTGGATGGCAAACTTATTTTCGTTGTACAGTATGATGATGATGACAATACATTTGAATCTAATCTGAATCTAAACAGTAGGCGCAATTATCTCGTATCAGTACAATAGTGTGAAGTGATGTTACCACAGCAATGGCCGCCTCAGGGATCTGATTAGACTTGTGTAAAGCCCATTATCTCTGATTCAATGGCCTCGCCTCCTCCCCTAAACAGGCCATTTACACTCAATTATGTAGATATGGATATGGCTCCATTAGCTATGGAAATAGATAGACGCCATTCTTTATTTCATCCTTTGACATCTCGTACTTGTGTTCCTTCTGTTACGGTTGGGCATGATAAATGGTGGATAGAGATGAACCCAGGAGCAGACCAGCAGAGGACAGACGAAGGCAGGTGTTGCGTTTTGAAAAGTGAGCAATGCTCCTTTAATGACGTACCCCAGTAAGGAGACGCAACACAAGGCCACAGACAGGGTAGGGGAGGGTGCAGTGACACAAAACCAAGGAAACAATTAGCAAAATAATAGTATTTATTTCTACAAACACAAAAAAACTCAGCAACACAGAGAGCAAGGAGGACTACCTAGTGGCACCAAATGAAATACCAAAAGGAAATGAAAACCTACCTCCCCTTACAGGCGCTGGCGCCCAAAAGTACAGGTGGTGGTGCTCACTCTAAAGCTGGTGTCTTTAACATCAGGTCACCTACGTGATGCAAAATGTAGACCCCAGGGTATCTTCCTGTCCTCAATGTCCCTGTGTGCAAAACAAAAGATTAATACAAAGAAAAGCAATCACCATAGGCTGAGTGACAAACAAATATACAAAGGATTAAGGTTAGACAGAAATGTGCTACAAACACCAAAAGACAAGGATTCCAATAAAGAACTATTCACCAAAGGTCCTACTCAAAAGCACACAGATCTACAATTACAATAATGCTCCAAAAGCCACAGTTCTACAATAAGGCTGAACACAAAAGATATCTCCTAAACTAACTAACAGCACAAAGTGCCAGAGCCTTCACCAGCTCTACAAAGTACCAGCTCTCCCATAAAGACACAGAATAGTTACCACAACCAATGAACCAGGGAGCTAACTAACACTGCACACAATGGGGTATATGAAGGGGTGTGGAGCTTGATTGCTGACGAGCCTCAGCTCTGCTGCTGCTGTTGCTGTTGCTGGAGTGAGATGGTGATTGACCAGCTGCTGCTGGAACTGAGACACCTGAGAATGGGGATATGTAGACACAAGAGGGAGACAAGACAACAACAAACAAAACATGCCTATATATACACAACAGATATTATACATTACTCCCTCTATACATATATATAAGGACACCATCCGTAACACTCCCCCCCATAAAGAGTCAGCCCATGGCTGGCGACAACAAAACACATACAATCCAAGACCCCAATTTTCCTCAAAGAACACACATCATAACACCAAAAATATCCTGCCACTGCCAGCAACCATTCAGACCATCACCTTCCGTCTCCTCATACCTCTCTTGGCAGCATTGACATGACCAGGGGTGCTGTTGACACTACATGTCTAGGGGCACAGCATTCCCAACATCAACATCAAAAGTTTTAAGACTGTGGTCCGAGAAGGCACCTCACAAAAAAAACAGAGGGACGGTCCATGGTTAAAATGCACAGTGAGATTGCTGCTCTCTTTTCTTTTCTTGAGAAAGTCTGCACAGAACTGTACAAACCGCAGTGTCTTAACACGTTGAGCAGCAGAGAGACCCCCCTTAGAGACACTATTAGCCTCATGCAGCCGCTCACCTGAGGTTTGTTGCGAAGAGTCTCTCCCATCAGCTGCCTCCTTAACAGCCTCAAAGGGCCTTTCATTGACCGAACTTTACTCACAACAGAATTTACCACTTCCTTGCTTCCAGCTATCCCCGGAGCAGGAGCAGTAACAGAACATGTGGCCAAACCAGCGTCCTTATTCTGGGCAACTATCAGCTTACCACTAGGCCTGGGTAACCGTGTTGCCTCAGAGGCAAGTGCACCCCGCTGAAGCCTCACCTGGTCACTCGCCACAACTGTAGGCTGAGCACAGGTGACTGCACAAACTGGCACTATTTCAGGGAGCATTGGAGCCAGCACATTAGGTCGCAAAACAGTAGGGCGGTCCAAAACTTCAAAACTTGGCATAACTCTGCCACCAGCGATGTCATTACCCAATAAAAAGGTGACACCTCTCACTGGTAATGATGGGCGCATGCTCACCTCGAATACCCCCTTTGCCAACCCGCAGGTTAAATGTATCTGATGGAGGGGCACCGACACAAAGCACATCCCGATCCCCTGCACCAACACACTAGAGCCATTCAATGACTCATCTCAAAATGGTAACATGTCTGATACAATGAATGACTGTGCTGCTCCAGTATCCCGCAGTATGCGTACTGGACGCTAGTCCAACTCACTGCCACTGAGCGAAACCAACCCATCTGACATAAATGGTTCGTAACTGGGTCCTGGTATGTCACACATTTTCTCCGAGACCACTGACATTGGAGCTAACACTGTCTGGACTAAACCAACCTCTTTAGGTCGTCCATTTGGCTGAGACTGCTCCTTGCGTTTCAAAATAACACAGTCACTTATAATGTGGCCCACTTGATGACAATAAAAACACTCCCGCTCCTCCTTGTAGCGGGGAGACACTGAGCGGGGCGGACTAGTTTGTCCAACATAGCCACTGCGGTGGATCTGCGGCGGACTAACGTGTGATCTAGCTGGAGTGTGAGCAGAGGGATAAAAAGTCCTACCCTGGAAGTCTGCTTTTGTCCTTCCATTATTAAAAAGTGGGGACCCCTCAGATGTTAATAATTATCACCCCATTTCTAAGCTCCCTGTCCTGGCCAACGTTTTTGAATCCTTTGTGAACATTCAACTAAAGCAATTCCTATTAGAAAATAACATCCTAAGTGAGGTTCAGTCAGGCTTCAGGTCTGGACATGGTACTATAACTGCAGCTATGCTAGTGGCTAATGACATAATCAACACACTTGACAATAAACAACATTGTGCAGCATTGTTTGTTGATTTATCAAAAGCATTTGACTCCGTAGACCACAAACTATTACTGGATAGACTGGACAACATTGGCATTGGACAGGAAGCAGTAAATTGGTTCAGAAATTACCTCTCAGACAGAACACAATGTATATTTGCAGAGAACTACAAATCAAGTTTTTTAGAAATCAACAAAGGTGTTCCCCAAGGGTCTATTTTGGCTCCGGTTTTATTCTCTATTTTTATAAATGACCTGGGAAATAAAATCCAGACAGCCAAGATGCATCTTTATGCGGACGATACAGTCCTGTATACATGTGCTCCCTCCCTTACTCAGGTGATTGAGAACCTCCAGGCTGCGTTTAATTGTTTTCAAACCTCCCTTTTTGATCTTAAACTAGTTTTAAATGCAAAGAAAACTAAATCCATGATGTTCACAAGGGCTCGCTCACAGCCAGTGAATCATGTTCATATCGTTACGCTAAAGGGAGCAACCATAGAACATTTTTCATCCTACAAGTATCTTGGGCTATGGCTGGATGAAAAGCTATCTTTTAAAACACATATTGGAAACCTCACAAAGAAACTTAAACTAAAACTTGGTCAGAGGCCAGAAAGAAACTTGTTCAAGCCACATTCCTGTCTGTAATTGACTATGGTGACATAATATATATGCATGCTGCCTCTTCAATGCTAAAAAAGCTAGTCAGTGTGAATCATGCCAGACAGTGTGAATCATGCTTCTCTGCGTTTCATCACTAGTGCCAAAGGGCTTACTCACCATTGTGTGCTTTACCAAATGGTAGGATGGACCTCTCTGTACGTACAGAGGAAATCCCACATGTTTGTTTTTATATATAAGGCCATCATAGGGAAGCTTCCCCTATATCTTTCCAAACTAATTAGCTTTGCCTCTAGCAGCTACCATACCAGGTCCACAAGATGGCTACTTTTAAAAAACCCGAGAATAAACACTGAACTAGGAAGAACAGCTTTTTCAAGCTTCGCACCTTGGGCATGGAATGGGCTACAGGACCATATCCACTTAGATACCCTGGTCTCTCTCTGCGAATTTAAATCTGTATTACATAACTTCCTACAAGAAGAATGTCGCTGCTTTCTCTAGTCGGGTCCCAACTGCAAAACTGTAAATGTACTGTATTACCCTGTATTTTACTGTCGTACACTTTTACTATTATGTAGACTATTCTGTTTTGTGTTTTTGTGTTTACATGTGATGTATAGTATATTGTATACATGCACTTTTATTATGTTCTGTGTGATGTACCGCACATTTTATTGCTGTCTGATATTTGCTAATGTTATTGCTGTCATCTTGGCCAGGTCTCCCTTGCAAAAGAGATCTTGTATCTCAATGGGACTTCCTGGTTAAATAAAGGTTAAATAAAAAAATAAATAAAAAAATAGGTATACCACTGGCTAGTATGGTTTATTGCCATAGTCTATTCATACTTGTACCACTGTATATAATAATAATACTGTACATACATTAGCTTAGAATGTTTACTTTGTCGTCTACACTCCCCATGTTCACAGGACACACCGTATACTGCTACTTTGCGCTCTGGTTGGCTTTGATACCAACTTCATTCCGTTGTACTGTACTTGTACTGTGGGCATGACAATAACATCGAATGTAATGTAGTAGTAATGTGCATCAGGACCCGAGCTTCTCGTTCTGAACACTGAACTAAGCCTTCATTGAATATAAATCTGCTTCTGAAGGTTAAAGAATGTCATTGTGCTCCTGTGTATTTGCACACACACACACACACACACCCCACTGCTGCAGGAGTGAGATAGCCTTATTTGATGTGACATGCAATTCCAAAGACGAGGGCAAATTATACCAGCTGAGAAGGGGGAGGAGAGAGAGAGAGAGAGAGAGAGAGAGAGAGAGAGAGAGAGAGAGAGAGAGAGAGAGAGAGAGAGAGAGAGAGAGAGAGAGAGAGAGAGAGAGAGAGAGAGAGAGAGAGAGAGAGAGAGAGAGAGAGAGAGAGAGAGAGAGAGAAGTTCTGCAGTGGCCACTCCTCTCTGGTCCTGGAAGACCTATTGGGTCCAGGTGGCGTACAAAGGCCTTCGGAGATGCTGAAGGCTGAACTAAAACTATATTCTAATATATACTAATTAAAGTTCAGAGTATCTGGGAAGATACTCCACCCCTTCTATTCTGGGGCTGTAGAGAGCATTCTGACTAAAAACATCACTGCCTGGTTTGGAAACAGCACGACCCAGGACAGGAAGGTCCTACAGAGAGTGGTGCGCTCAGCAGAGCGTACTACGGGTATTGCACTACCATCCCTGCAGGACTTATATAACAGGAGGTGCAAATCCAGAGCCTGCAGAATAATGAAAGACCTCCACCACCCCAACAACAGCCTGTTCAAGCTGCTGCGGTCAGGCAAGCGCCTATGCACACACGCAGCAAGAACAGAGAACTAAGGCTCAGCTTCTTCCCCCAGGCCATCAGAACATTGAACACTGAACTCTCCACACACATACACAACACATACGCTGCATTCGCTCACACACAAACGGTCACTTTAACCAAAATGGAAAGGACACTTTAGAGGAACAAGGAAAATAAAGGCCACTTTAAGGAAAGACTGGTTCTTGTATACCGTAATTCCTCTAATAGTAACCGGTATTCAATTAAAAACCGGGTCTCTATTAATGACCGGGTGCGCTGTTGAGCTAAGCAATTATAAGCCGGCCTCCTAATACAAGCCGGGTTTCATGTATATTAGAGGAATTACGGTATTTCCCTCAACGGATTTACCATAGGCAATATATTTTGTTATTGTTGTTATATGCTGGCCTGGCTGTGCAGTAAATACCATATAATGGTATGGTGTTAATGTTTACCAAGAGAGTAAGCCTACCTCAGAACTGTATAAAACGAAGTTATTATTATTATTATTATTCCAGTATTGTGATTGCACTATTTTACTTTATTTTACTTTTTTTGACCACCTGTAATTGCACTGTTTACTACCGTATTTCATACAGTACTTGGTTTCAATAAATGAACCCAGTACATTTTACTGGGTTCAAACTGACACAAAATGTTGATTTATTCATTATGATCCGTTTGAAAAATTTGAAATATAGGCCTCCCTCTTATACATGCCTCCTCCTAATACAAGCCTGGTATCCACTACAGTTGAAACAAATACAAGCCGGGGTTACTATTAGAGGAATTACGGTAGTTTAGAAATAGCAAGTATAGCATAAGGATATAGAGTAAAAACTGTATATTGTACAGTATAGTAGTGTACATAGGACACAGTGCCTTAATCCGTAGCTAACATTGTATTGCACTATCTCAGGACTTTAGCATGTTTATTTTATCATGCCTATTTTATGTCTATTTTATTACCAGTTTATTATGTCTATTTTATTATTTAGCGTTATTGCACAATCAAAGCAGGCATGGCCACCCGCATTTCACTGTACGCCCTGGTAATATGTATGTGACAAATAAACCTCTTGAATCTTGAATCATATTCTCGGCATGCATTTGAATGCCTCGGTATCAACGCTGTGACACGTTCCGTCTTCAAATGCAGCCTTGGAAGGATGCGGCCGCTGAATTGAGACACATCATGCCAGTTATTCTACCTTGTGTAAACTGCACCTTCTGTATACGGTTTACTTTTACTCTTACTCATATAGTATATATATTCAGATTCAAATCATTTTGCCTATATTTCTTGTAACGTATAATATAACCAAATAAGGCATACAGACCCTCATTTGCACCTTTGTTTAGAACATTTATTTGTCTCATATCTTTATATTCCGATCTACTTGTATTGCCTATATTAATGTCTTTCTATACTATTACTATTACCTTGCCAATACCTGTACCTAGCCCCTCCCCCATGCTGCCGTGAAGTCCGGATTTCCCGAAGGGATCAATAAAGGAATATCTTCTTTTGTGTTTGAGGGCCAGGTTGTTGTCGGCGCACCACACCGCCAGGTGCTGGACCTCCTCCCTGTACACCGACTCATCCTTGTTTTTAACGAGACCCACCACCATTGTGTCGCTTGGTAATAATGGTGTTGGAGTCATGTACAGGAGTGTAACAACCTTCCTTCCTTCTCTCTCTCTCTCACCTCATCAAAACAACGTGTTTGTGTCCGTATGGAAAAAGCTTGTTTCATTACAGAGGACAACACACTTCAGCTTAAGTGGTATAGTCTGCGATGAATTACGTCGATACAGTGGCTTTTGTACCAGCCTAAAAACAAGCAGTGACACTAAGTGTGTGTGTGTGTGTGTGTGTGTGTGTGTGTGTGTGTGTGTGTGTGTGTGTGTGTGTGTGTGTGTGTGTGTGTGTGTGTGTGTGTGTGTGTGTGTGTGTGTGTGTGTGTGTGTATGGGGGCAAGATGGCCGACATTGCATTGAAACCTGTGTAAAACGATCTGCCTCAAATCTTTTCAATTTACACTATTTTCTCCCTCAAACATCGAGAAGTGGTTGTAAGTGTTTTCCTGCAACACGCTAAAGTAAAATTATAAGTAGGGCTGTCAGTTTATCGCGTTAATTAGATAAATTAATTACACCGCAAATTATCGCGTTATGAAAATGTACTCAAAATTAATTAAAACAATTTAAACACAATTTTTTTATAATTATTATTATAATTTTTTTTATCTCATTCATTCGATAAGAACGTAGAATAGACATTTACAAACTTTTTTTTAAATGGTCCATTTGCATGTTCTTGGTATCTGATTCTAGGGACATCTATGGATATGATTATAGAATATAGAATATCAGGCATAACATGGTTATGCGATTAAAATGTGATTAATTAGATTAATTAATTACAAATCCTGTAATTAATTAGATACATTTTTTTAATCGCCTGACAGCACTAAAGATTATAAGTAAAAGTGTGACAGCAGGAGCCAGCTACTGTACTTCCAGGCCAGGCACTTTAAATGTCCTTGAGAGAGAGGCTGGTGGGAGAGTGTGTTGGAGGGAGAAAAGATAGACTAGTCAAGTCAGAGAGAGAGAACGAGTGAGTTCATTGTTGATGTTACAACAACAGTCATGTGGTTTGGAGAGGGGAGAGGAGAGGAGCTGAACCTCGAGACACTCATTACTCAACTTGTACAACCTGCTAGCTGGGCACGCGGTCAAACGCCCTGCTGCAAAAACAGATCTATGCGCCCCCATATAACTCACACACCTGGTACCGACTTCTTAATGGTATTGGTACTGTATACAGGAGTGTGTACAGTTGTGGGTGAAAGGGGAGTAAAGGAGGGGGCTCAGCACACAGCCCTGTGGGACGCCGGTGTTCAGGGTGAGGGTGGAGGAGGTGAGATTATCTAACCTAACATACATGGGTCTGTTGGTTAGGAAGTCAAGTATCCAGTTGCAGACAGAGAGGTTGATGTCTAGGTCCTTGATTTCCACAAGGTCACCAAGTTTGGAGATGAGTTTGGAGAGGATGATGGTGTTGAATGCTGAGCTAAAGTCGACAGGGGTTGCCGTCATCCAGGTGGGAGAGTCCCACTGTATAGGGATGGATACCGAACCAAACCGAATTAAGGCTACCGACCGAATCACGTTGGTACTACCGAGTACCGATTCACATGAGATCCACCGGTGCCGCATTTCGGTACTGAAAAAATTTATTATTATTATTTATTTTTTTGATGACGTCAACGCACAATACATGCTTACCGAGAATTTGACGTGATTCAACAACAAAGCAGTCAGGACAATGGCAAGCCGAAAACAGTCGTAAGTGTTGTTACACTTTACAAAGCTAGATGCAGACAATGCTCGCTGCAATATTATCTATTATACAGTATATATTAACAAATTGTTCTAAATAAATAATGAAGATAATACATTATTTGAAGTTTGGATTTTTTTTTATTTTTTTACAACTGGGGTACAGTAGGTAGATTACATTTTTAGAGGCTAAAGTACCGAAAAAAGCTACCGTTTGGTACCGGTATCGATTCACAGGTACCGGTACCGGTATCGGGTTCAAATGTGAAAGGTACGCAACCCTAATCCTCTGTGCTCCTGTTCTCACGGTAGGCAAATTGGTGTTTATCCAGTGAGGGTGAACGGCCAGATTTGAGGTGAGCCAGGACCAGCTCGAAGCACTTCATAATAATGATGGGGGTGAGTGCAACGGGGCAGAAGTCATTGAGGCTCGCTGCAGAGGTTCCGGTGTTCCGGCACTGTCTGGGTGTGAGTTCTGTTGTTTACTCATGGAAGCATGCAGTTCCTTCATTGCTAGCTTAGCATTAGCATCCATCCATTGGTATGTACTGTATACAAGTCAAGTCAAGAGTTGTATTTGTCACGCATACAAGTATACAGTGAAATGCGGGGGGTCTTGCCCGCAATGATTGTGCATAATACAATAATAATAATAATATAATAAGAATCCAATAGAACGACATTGTGCAATAATACAAGTAATCAAAGTAGGGCATATCGATATATGTACATGAGTTTTTACAGAGCACAGTGGCGGCCGGCCGATGGAGGGCGCTAGAGCGCCGCCCTCCCTGGTTAAAAGAAGAAGAAGAAAGTATTATTTGCGTGAGGAGGAAGCAGCCTATTCATCCCCCAGCACCTAGCCCCCTCCACTCCGTTTTCATGGGCGCTCATTTCTGCTCCGCCGTAATTGCGCAACTCACAGGGCAAAATGCAAATACGTATAAATAAATACGTACATACAACATAGCGCTGTCA
This sequence comes from Notolepis coatsorum, assembly GCF_963971535.1. Classification (NCBI taxonomy): domain Eukaryota; kingdom Metazoa; phylum Chordata; class Actinopteri; order Aulopiformes; family Paralepididae; genus Notolepis; species Notolepis coatsorum. The sequence goes on along the minus strand of NC_140180.1, from coordinate 6,161,665 downwards.
AATACGATACCAGAGGGCGCTTGCTCGAGTGCCCGATGTAGTCACTATTGGCTGAGAGTGGCACGTGACATCACGTCCCCAGACATTGGGCTCTGGCTCTGCAGATATGTGTCACCTCGCAGCGCTAGTGACCACAACTCGGCCCGCCCCCTTCTCGGCTAGACGTTCTAGAGTTTTTTTTTTTTTTTATGTGTTTTTTTCTTTTCTTCATATTATTATAAATTGAATGTATAAGTACTTGTTTACTATAAAAACGAACAGTTAGAATATCTAAAATAGTGTCAATCCTGTGTTTAAATTTAGGTTGTTCACGGACTTTATTTCAATGAAACGGGGGCGTAATTACTGTATTTGCATGTGAATCAAGCCCGCAGAGATTTACATTGGGGGAGTGTTTGAAGCGACGCACTGGCTGTCTGTTTACACTTTCAATGGGATTATCATCAGGTTGCACTCTGGATCAGAAAGAGATGAATGCATTGGATCTAATGAACGAGTACAGGAACTTTGTTAAACCAGTTGATTCAGTCTCTGCTCACCGGTGAAAACACCGCGCTATTCAACGGAATTAACTATGAGATCGGTCGAGATGCGTCTGCATGGGTAAGTTTAAGAATGTTTGTTTATGTTTACAGTAGCATGTTTACAATTCCGCATCTTTGATAAAACTACACCAAGTTTTTCTGCCGACCACAAGTCCAACCATGTCACGTTTATTGTGTTATTACGACGAGCTCATGCTACATTAACGTTAGCGTTAGCTAGCTAGCTAGCCACACAGCCATGTAAGTTTTTTTTTTTTATCCACTTTTTCTCCCATTTTTCTATATTTTCTCCCATCCCAATTTTCGTATCATCCAATTCAACCCTCCCCTGTCACGAACGCTGTTTCTTGCCTCCCACAAGCCGGCTGCAATGTGGACTAAGTCATACATAGCACAAGTCCCCTCCGGTACTTGAGGTAACAGCAGTCGCATCTTTTCACCTGCGCAGCTCGATCTCTCAGTGTCGAAGAGTAACGCGTGGGAGGCTCACGCTGCCCCCGACACTTCCTGATTCTACTGCGCAGGCGCACCAACCGACTTGTAGGAGTCGCTTGTTCACAACGTTCGATCCCCACCCTTCAGTTTTCCCTCCCCGTAATACGGCCAATGTGTATTACTGCGGACGACCAGCTAAACTGAAAACAATGTGGAGAGCTGGATTCGAACACGCGAATCCTAGCGTCTCCACACTGGTGGCGAGTGCCTTGCCCACTACACCACCTAGCCGCCCTTCACACAGCCATGTAAGTTAAAGTTGCTAACGTTATATTGATAGCTATTGTTTCAGATAGCAAGGTGGAGAGCTACATAACATGCACAGTGTGTATGTGTAACTAGGAGGGATATGAGGACTGTGTGTATGTGTAACTAGGAGGGATATGAGGACAGTGTGTATGTGTCACTAGGAGGGATATGAGCACAGTGTGTATGTGTAACTAGGAGGGATATGAGGACAGTGTGTATGTGTAACTAGGAGGGATATGAGCACAGTGTGTATGTGTAACTAGGAGGGATATGAGGACAGTGTGTATGTGTAACTAGGAGGGATATGAGGACAGTGTGTATGTGTAACTAGGAGGGATATGAGGACTGTGTGTATGTGTAACTAGGAGGGATATGAGGACAGTGTGTATGTGTAACTAGGAGGGATATGAGGACTGTGTGTATGTGTCACTAGGAGGGATATGAGCACAGTGTGTATGTGTAACTAGGAGGGATATGAGGACTGTGTGTATGTGTAACTAGGAGGGATATGAGCACAGTGTGCATGTGTAACTAGGAGGGATATGAGGACTGTGTGTATATGTAACTAGGAGGGATATGAGGACAGTGTGTATGTGTCACTAGGAGGGATATGAGCACAGTGTGTATGTGTAACTAGGAGGGATATGAGGACAGTGTGTATGTGTAACTAGGAGGGATATGAGCACAGTGTGTATGTGTAACTAGGAGGGATATGAGGACTGTGTGTATGTGTCACTAGGAGGGATATGAGCACTGTGTGTGTGTGTGTAACTAGGAGGGATATGAGCACTGTGTGTGTGTGTAGTTTAAGATGCTGCATCACCTCTTAACCACTGAGTCCAGATAGTTTAAGATGCTGCATCACCTCTTAACCACTGAGTCCAGATAGTTTAAGATGCTGCATCACCTCTTAACCACTGAGTCCAGATAGTTTAAGATGCTGCATCACCTCTTAACCACTGAGTCCAGATAGTTTAAGATGCTGCATCACCTCTTAACCACTGAGTCCAGATAGTTTAAGATGCTCATCACCTCATGACATGAGGACCGTGCGTATGTGTAACTAGGAGGGACATGAGGACCGTGTGTGTGTGTGTGTGTGTGTGTGTGTGTGTGTGTGTAACTAGGAGGGATATGAGCACTGTGTGTGTGTAACTAGGAGGGATATGAGGACTGTGTGTATGTGTAACTGTGACACTGACATCCATCACTTCAATCATACATTATTTTATTATTTATGCATCAGAGAATGGCCCATGCCACTGAGTGAGGACTTTGTTGCTTTTTCTCGTTGTGACATAGATTTAACAATAATTCTGCTTGCAGCTTGATGTGTAACTACCCCCCACCCCACCTCATACAATGTACAGTTTCTTCATCAAATACTCTCTTCTTTTTTAACTCTTAGCATATCAGGTAAGTGTGTGTGTAAGCAGCTTGCAGAGCTACATAACATTAGGCCCATGCCACTGAGTGAGGACTTTGTTGATTTTTCTCGTTGTGACATAGATTTAACAATAATTCTGCTTGCAGCTTGATGTGTGTATGTGTAACTACCCCCCACCCCACCTCATACAATGTACAGTTTCTTCATCAAATACTCTCTTCTTCTTTTTTAACTCTTAGCATATCAGGTAAGTGTGTGTGTAAGCAGCTTGCAGAGCTACATAACATTAGGCCCATGCCACTGAGTGAGGACTTTGTTGCTTTTTCTCGTTGTGACATAGATTTAACAATAATTCTGGTGTTAAAGCAGCATGGGGGGGGGGGGGTACATAGCTTCACAGTCCTATACAGTCCAGATAGGGGGTCCTGGAGAGACAGGGGTCCTGAGGAGAGAGAACTCTGATGGCAGCACTTAATTATGTTAATGTTATTCAGGTGAGGGGCGTTGCTGGAGGGGGTTTTGTTGACGCCCAGTTGAAACGGTCTGAAGTGTGAAAAGTAGCCTTCCTTTGAGAAGCCTTTTCACCCCTTAAGTATTCTAGAACACAGCCAGTTTTAGAAGTTATAATTGAGCACATCGTGTTCAAAACATTCTCAGATTTCAACATATGACACATCATTTGAAAGCTTAGATTCTGTACTTTAGCAATCTGGAATAATCTGAAAAATTGAAATGTAGAGATCTGGCACAAAGCGCTGTGAGGTGTGTGTATTGAGCTGTACTGTATTGTACCCATTCTGCAATCTGTTAATAAAGTTTTCAATCAATAAATCAAAGGCATAAGTTGTAAAGTGCTTTGGATATATATAAATGCAGTTTATAATAATAATAATAATAATAATAATAATAATAATAATAATAATAATAATAATAATAATATTATAATAATAATAATAATAATAATAATAATAATAATAATAATAATAATAATAATAATAATAATAATAATAATAATAATAATAATAATAATAATAATAATAATAATAATAAAAAAGAATAACCTGCACACTTTTATTGGGGACCCTCATTTCTAATGGTGAAGATGGTACATGATGGCATCATAAATTACAAAACATTAAACTTTTTAAGATAAACAGTCAAACAAAAGCGGTCATGGACATATCAGTATAGTAGCAAATAAATAAAACAACAGGGACAGTAGTAGGTCAAGGAAAACAATTACAAGTTGACAATAGTCGGTTATTGATTTTAATTCTAAAGCGCCCAAGGCCAGACAAGTACTTAATTTTGGGTCACTTTGCAGTGTGCGTTCTCTGGCGAACAAAAATGGATGAACTGTGGCTGTGGGTCATCAATCATAAATGGATTATGGATTGCAACATCATTATTTTAACAGAATCCTGGCTTAATATCCGAATTCCTGACTGTGCTATTGAGCTACCAGGCCTCACTTTTCCCAGGGTGGACTGATCAGCTGATGGCAACACTAGAGGTGGAGGTTTGTGCTTTTATATAAACAAAGGACACCATTGGGAGTCGCTGCTATATATATAATGTAGACTAGCTCATGGTTAAGTTTAGACCTTTCTATCTGATAATGTAGAATATATCATGTTAAGTGAAGACCTTTCTATCTGATAATCAGGGGTGTAAAAAGTACCCATAAATTATACTTAAGTGAAAGTATGGGTACTGTCTCAAAATCTGACTCAAGTAAAAGTCAAAGTATCTGGCTAAAAACACACTTGAGTAAAAGTAAAAAAGTCCTACTTTTATATGTACTTAAGTACTAAAAAGTAAAAGTACATTATTTTTTTTGGAAAGGGATAGACCAGGGGTCTCAAACTCATTCCATCATCGGCCAAGTTTTCATTTTAACTATACAATGCACCAGGTGAGTTAGTTGAAGAGGTGAGCCAATTAGTGAAATCATCAGCTGGTGTTTAGGCAAGGCTGGAATGAAACCAAGCATACACTCTGCCCACAATGGAATGTGTTCTGTGATAGACCATGCTGAAATGAAAAAACAGAGGACACTTTTTTTGCATTCAAATTATTTAATGGAAGGTAAACTAACATGGACAGCATTCACATCACAGCATGAATAATATATAATAACGCGGTCCAGGAGGGCTTGATAAAGTGTATATCCACTGTCCAGACTGTTGATGTATATGTCCACTGTCCAGACTGGTGATGTATATATCCACTGTCCAGACTGCATTCAGCTAGCCATCATAGCGTGTTATTGTTTGTTGTCGAACCAGAGTATAGCCTACCCTTCGAGAAGCTTTGTGGTCCAGACTCCAGGCTTGAACTTTCCTTAAAAGTGTCCATATAAATCTATTTAGTTAGATCCAACACTGTCTGAATGTCAAGTATCTTGTGATTATTATCAATTTCCGACAACTACTATTTCCTAGTAGCCCCTCGAATAGCATTTATTGTTAAGGGGATGCAGACCAGAGAAAGACTTTCGTCTTGTTTACATCAGGGTCCCCCATTTTCAATGCATCATAACATAACATAACGACATACAGATAGACAGTACTGCTACATCTATACATTTATGACATACCAGATTTACAAATACAGTACTGTTTGTGATACAAAAATAGTCTAAAAAAGAGAGTATATACATTTGACGTAGAAACTGTACATTGGAGGAGGTTGGGTAGGTGGGGTGGGGGGGGGGAACTGTACATTGGAGGTGGTTGGCTGGGTGGGGTGGGGGGGATAGGCAGGTTGGGGGAAACTGTACAACTGTACAAACAAAACTGTACATTGGAATATCGACAAAACCTTACTTGGTCCCAAGAAGAGGGTCTTGTGTATTATTGGGTTAGGACATTTACTGTACATTTACAGGGGCCAGTTTCGAATTGCAGTCTCCCGTAGGTGCTCTTTGAGAGTGGTTTTGAAAGTCGGTAGTGGTTCACATTCCTTTACAGCTTTGGGTAGGGCGTTCCACATTGATGTGGCATAATTGCGAAACGTGTTTAGTCCCTTGTTTGAGCCGAATCTGGGTTTAACATGATTTGTGGAGCTCCCTCTGGTGTTGTGGTTGTGGTATTCACTGACCTTTGGGAAGTATTTTGACATGTACATGGGTACCTTGGTAGTGTAGTTGGTAAGTGTCCTAACCCAGTTGTACAGTAAATTACCAAGTATGGCTTTGTCAGTATTCCAATGTACAGTGTACAGTGCCCCCCCCCCCCCTACCCAACCCCCCCCCCACCTCCAATGTACAGGCCCCCACCCACCCAACCCCACCCCACCTACCCAACCTCCTCCAATGTACAGTTTCTACGTCAAATGTAAATACACTCTTTTTCTGGAAACTTTTTGTATCACAAACAGTACTGTATTTGCAAATCTGGTATGTCATAAATGTATAGATGTAGCAGTACTGTCTATCTGTATGTCGTGTGTGTCATATGATGAATTGAAAATGGGGGACCCTGATGGAAACAAGACGAAAGTCTTTCTCTGGTCTGCATCCCCTTAACAATTGTATGTATGGAGCTGTACTGTACTGTACCCATTCTGCAATCTGTTAATAAACTTTTCAATCAATCAATCAAACCGTTAGCCTAGCTTAGCGTCAGTCACTGGAAGTAGGTTCCTCCATTAGCCTAGTTCCCAACGTCTTCCTACTCCATCGGCGTATTTAGACCACTATCAGTAGGGCACGTGCCCCACTGATGATCATCTGTGCCCCACTTATAAAAAAATATATATATATTTTCTTTTAACAATTTTTTTTATTTTCCCTTTTTTAACATGATCAAATGCTCATTTAACATGATCAAATAATTATTAAAATATTTTTTACTTCGCTTTGAAATATTATAGTGCAATATTTTGCACTGTTGTCGCATTTATCTTGTTGAAATCCTCCAACAGGCTCTTTTTTGTAAGTTGACTGGTTTGCACACCAATAATACAGTGCAATAATAGAATAGTAGAATAGATAGGAAAATGATGCAATAGAATGGCCAGAGTAAAATAGTGCTACAGTACAATCAACAGCGGGGTATATTAGAAGGCTATGGTGAAGAGGTATGTTTTTAGCTTATTTCTGAAAATATTAAGAGATCTAGCTTCCCTAATGTCCATAGGTAGTGTGTTCCATAACGTTGGTGCATAGTTAGCAAAGGCTGCATCCCCGATTTTCTTTAGACTGTGGCTTGGAACCTTCAATAGACCAGTAGATGATCGCAATGTTTATACTTTGTATATAAGGAGGAGGACCTTGAAATCAATTCTAAATGTTACCGGAAGCCAGTGTAGGTTACTTACTTGTAACTTCGGGTTTGATCCAAGGAGTAAGTTGCCCCATATTGCTCTGTAACATTTCTCTTTTTGTTATAGGACCAACTAGTAGGATTTCAGTTTTGCCCTCATTTAATTTTAGGAAGTTGTTCGTCATCCATTTGTTTATCGCTAAGAGACAGGCGGAAATGGAGTTTATAGCTGTGTGATCATTTGGTTCAGCGGAGATGTACAATTGTGTCATCTGCGTAACTATGGAAACATACATTGTGCTTTCTAATGATGTCTCCTCAATGTTCAATGTTCAATGCAATGTTCAATGCAAGTAAAGCACTTTAAACTTTAAGTATGACTAAATGCTTTCTTGACTATATATATATATAGTAACTGTTACAAAATGCATAGATTTCTATGTATTTTAGGGGTTTGGGGGGCTAGCTCTTTTAATATAAATGTCAGATAGTTTTATTTATTTCATAGATTTCTATGCATAGCAGGAGTTTGGGGGCTGGCTCCCCAAAATAATTAAATAACATAACCCTAACCTAACCCTAAAACCGAAAAAAAAGAATAGTTACAAAATCCACCCATTTTCGCCCAAAAACCGGCCAAAACCGGCAAAAAATATTCTGTGCCCCCCTGTGCCCCAGTAGAGTGCTGGGTCTAGATACGCCCCTGTCCTACTCCTACTGCATGCACAGAGAAGAAAAAGGTATGTATCTTCTTGTCTAACTCCAGGGTTCCCAAAATGTTGGAGTGTTAAGATACATACCTTTTTCTTCCCTGTCCATGCAGTAGGAGTAGGAAGACGCGCACCGTTAGCCTAGCTTAGCGTCAGTCACTGGAAGTAGGTTCCTCCATTAGCCTAGTTCCCAACATCTTCCTACTCCTACTGCATGCACAGAGAAGAAAAAGGTATGCATCTTCTTGTCTAACTCCAGGGAAGATGGCAAATAAGTTAATTTCCCAAAATGTTGGAGTTTTCCTTTAAATATTCTCCACAGTGTAACCAAAAAGGAAACAAAAGGCTAGCTTTATTGGGGTGAATTTGAGGGTGCATATCATAATTTAAAAGTCAAATTACCCTTGAATCCTTAACGTTGCGCTGCAGCTGTTACTTCCTGGCAGAGAATATATCCAGCACAGAGTAAAGGATTTAATAGTTTGACTTCAAATAATAATGGCATAAACACTGAAATCCCGCCCCCCAGAGACAGTCATAGCCTTTTGTTTACATTCTGGGGTATGATTTTACGTGCCTTTTATTAACAGTGACCCCATTACTCTTCATTAGTTTTGTAGTTAACACTTTCCCAGCCAATCACGTGTACGACGTGTTTCGAGTTCATGCGAATTCTGCCAATCCGCAGCGTACAACGTTATTGAGATCATCATTTTAATATTTTCGCCATGGTATTCATATTTCCCTCACGCAGCCTGGTCTGATGCTGTGTGAGCCGGCACAACTCTGCATCGCTTCAATACTGCCCCCTGGTGGATGATCGGCAAGTTGCCAAACCGGAAATGGCCGGTTGGATATCGGTGCGTCTCCTAAATCCGTCCGGCCACTCGCATATCGTCGCGGGACTCTAGCCACACACCGTGGATATGGATCGCTGACATAACTCAATAATCGACATGATTTGGGCGTGTATTAGTATTATACAAACCGGAAATGGATCTACTCGATTCCCATCAAATAACTGGGATCTTTTTGCTCCAGTCGCATCGCCCAACGGTAAGAGGAGGCTAACGTCATTTTCAGCGTGAGTGTTTATTATTATCCATACAAACTGCTCTGATCTATATATCACCCATACTACATAAAGCATTTAACGACGATCACGGAATTATAAACGACCCCCCCCCCCCCCCCGTTCACCCGCGCATGATCAGTCATAACGTTTAGGATCATGTACAGTTGACATTTTTTATATAGCGTGGATCGGTAACAACGGCATTTGATAATCTATATATGCATTTATGCCTATATCTCACGTTCTAGGAATTACTGCAGAAAACGATAAAAACATATTTATATTCTAGACGGTATTTTTGTATGAATGTGTGAATGAAAAAGTTAAACGTTCCTACATCCTGAACGATAGATAATCGATGTTGAATGGGCCATAGTAATGTCAATTTAGCAATACAATTTAAAAGGTTATAGCCTTGCAAAGAAGGTGAACATCTCCATAGACTTACAGTACTGCAGAGAATGGTATAAGATGCTGAAAGTGCGTGGCAGGGAATGTGTTAATTAGCTGGAGCTGGGTATCCAATCAATAGGAAGCAGAACAGGGGATTTAATTAACCTTTCACTACCACACTACCAAAGGGTTAACCCTTTCACTGCGACAATACAGTGTGGTAGTGAAAGGTTAACCTTCTGTAGTGTGGTAGTGAAAGGTTAACCTGCTGTGGTGTGGTAGTGAAATGTTAACCTTCTGTAGTGTGGTAGTGAAATGTTAACCTTCTGTAGTGTGGTAGTGAAAGGTTAACCTTCTGTAGTGTGGTAGTGAAAGGTTAACCTTCTGTAATGAATGAATGAATGAATGAATGAATGAATGAATTAATGAATGAATGAATGAATGAATGAATGAATGAATGAATGAATGAATGAATGAATGAATGAATGAATGAATGAATGAATGAATGAATGAAAACTTTATTTAAAGGGGCTATGTACTGCTATTCCTAGCACTATTTGGTCAACTTTACACAATTCCTGTTAGTCTATTGAAGACATCTGTAAGGCTTTTTTCCAAAAAATTCATTGTTTTATATTTCTAATCAAGTACTCAAAACCATAATTTTCCAGCTTCAAGATTTCAGGCTGTTATGGCCTGGCTCCGCCCATAAGCACTTTGAGTGACAGTCAGCCCACACAGTCTGCTAACTGGTAGATTGATTGATTGATTGATTGAAAAGTGTATTAACAGATTGCAGAATGGGTATAGTACAGTACAGCTCAATACATACAATTGTTAAGAGGATGCAGACCTGAGAAAGTATTTCGTCTTGTTCCCATCAGGGTCCCCCATTTTCAATTCATTATATGACACACACAACATACAGATAGACAGTACTGCTACATCTATACATTTATGACATACCAGATTTTCAAATACAGTACTGTTTGTGATACTAAAAAAAATCCAGAAAAAGAGTGTATATACATTTGACATAGAAACTGTGCATTGGAGGAGGTTGGGTAGGTGGGGTGGGGCTGTACATTGGAGGTGGGGGGGGGGGGGGGGTTGGGTAGGGGGGGGACACTGTACATTGGAATACTGACATACATTTGACATAGAAACTGTACATTGGAGGAGGTCGGGTAGGTGGGGTGGGCTTGGGTGGGGCTGTACATTGGAGGTGGGGGGGGGGGGGGGGGGGTTGGGTACATTGGAATACTGACAAAGCCATGCTTGGACTGAGAGAGATAGAGAGAGAGAGAGAGAGAGAGAGAGAGAGATAGGGGGATGGGAGAGAGAGAGAGAGAGAGAGAGAGAGAGCTTCTTCCAGAGCGAAACCCGACACCTTTGCACACACTCGGAGAGTCGGAGGGAGAGAGAGAGAGAGAGGGGGGGGGGGGTGGGAGAGAGAGAGAGAGAGAGAGAGAGCTTCTTCCAGAGCGAAACCCGACACCTCTGCAGTGCACACACTCCTGTGTGCCGCGCAGCATGTGTGTCGCCCCCCCCCCCCCCCCCCCCCCCCCCCCCAAGTGCCCCCTCTCTCTCCATCTCTCTCTCCCTCTCTCCCTCCAGAGCGCACAGGCCCCACTCCGCCTCGCAGCATTGAGAAAGTGGCTTCACTCGCTGTCTAGTCTAGGTAGAATGGGGGCGGGCATTAGCTCCAACCACAGAGCCAATCGCATCACCCAGCGGCCGTATGACGTATATCAGCCGTTCAAATCAAAATGGCCTGATTTACTGGAGGAGGAAAGGGGCTGAGCTGAAACAGAGCAATCCGCCAATATGGTATTTAGACACTAAAACACATTGATACGAACTCATATTACTATAATACAATGCTAGAGACTGAAAAATGACATTTATAGTACATGTCACCTTTAACATATTGCAGAATGGCTACAATACAGTACGGCTCAATACACACAATTGTTAAGGGGATGCAGACCAGAGAAAGATGTTTGTCTTGTTTAAATCAGGGTCCCCCATTTTCAATTCATAGTGACATTTATGACATACACAACCAGTGTTGGGACTAACACGTTACTAAGTAACGTGTTACAGTAACGCCGTTACTTTTGGCGGTAACTAGTACTCTAACGCATTACTTTTGAAATTCGAATGGTTTGTTACTGCGTTATTTGCGTTATATACTGCATAGATTGATAGTGAGCGGTAGTGATTATTATTATTATTATCATGTCTGCCTGCGGGGAAACGCTGTGCTGGGGGCGTGTTTTGTTTGAATGAATGAATTAATTAATTAATGACTTTACTATAGTCCTGACTGTTATCATGGCAGCGCCCAGCTACTCGCGTATTTCTCTTTTGTCGCGCACAAAGAAAATAACGTTTTAGTTAAATGTCATTTGTGTTTTGGCTCAAAGATACTGGAGTCTAACGTTAACGACCAGGACTCATCCGAATTGCCACTCGCCACCCGCTTTCAGGGATCTACAGTAGTTAGCATGATACCAGGCGACACACAGCAAATGGGACGGAACACTTTTTCAAACTACTTGGAGAGAGAATATATGTGGAAATGAGATAAAGAAAATGTTTGAGGGGCTGCTGGACTAACGTTACATCTCGACCACTGCAGACTTTGGTGAGTGCAGTGATGTGAATGCAAATTAATGGAAACTCAAGTTGATCAACGGATTTTGACTGTACGAATCTGCCAGGGAATCTCATCAATACTAATCAAACAATATAAATATAGTCCTTTCATGCACAATTGATATCCTAACTATTCTAACGTTGCAACGTACGATTGATATCTTAAACAACGTTGCAAGACGGTTATAATGAAACGCTCCAGCGACATCAAGGCTGTTCCTTCAACCTAAGCGGCGATACAATTAGGCACGGCGCATTTCTTATTACGTCGGGACAACATTTGTGTTTGTGTCAGATTTGTGTTTGTATCTAGACCACATTGCTTAGCAGAGTTCAGTGATGTGAATGGAAACTGTCAAGGTGATCAACCGATTTTGAGTATCTGTAAGGGCATGGGAGAATTTTTTTTTTTTTAAGTAACTAAATAGTTACTTTTCACAGTAACGCATAACTTTTGGGTGTAAGTAACTAGTAAAGTAACGGAGTTACTTTTGAAATGAAGTAACTAGTAAAGTAACTGAGTTACTATTTTTCTGTAACTAGCACAACACTGTACACAACATACATGACATCATGACATTTATGGCATAGGGACATACATGACATACAGGTATATAGTACTGTTACATTTGTGACATATACGATATGCAAATATACAGTACTGTTACCCATAGATTATATACATACGGTGGGGAGGAGACTGTCTATTTGGGGGGGGGGGGGGGGTTGGACCTTTATGGTGGCCAGTTTTGAATTGCAGCCTCCCGTAGGTACTCTTTAAGAGCGGTTTTGAATGTGGGTAGGGATTCACATCTTTTTTACGGCTGTGGGTAGGGCGTTCGACATTGTTGTGACATAATTGCGAAATGTGTTTAGTCCCTTTTTTGTGCCGAATCTGGGTTGCACATGATTTGTGGAACGCCCTCTGGTGTTGTGGGCGTGGTATTCTCTGCTTCATTGAAACGTGGCTGTCGCCAGAAATCCCAGATCACGCCATCCAACCGGCCGATCACTTCTTCATTCAGTGCAAGGATAGAACAGCAGAATCCGGCAAACAGCGTGGAGGAGGTATCGCCTTCATGTTGAACAACAATTGGAGCGATCCAGCCAACGTGAAGGAATTATCGAACCACTGCTGCCCCAACCTGGAATATATAACCATCAAGTGTCGACCTTTCTTCCTCCCGAGGGAGTTAACGGCGATCATCCTGGTCGGAGTGTATATTCCACCGCAAGCCAGCAATAGTGCCGCGCTCTCCAGGCTCCACGACGAGGTAAACAAACTCCAAGCAGCGAACGTTAACGCCGCCATTGTAGTAGTGGGTGATTTCAATAGCGCCAATCTGAGAAAGGTTTTGCCTGACTTGCCTGACTTGTAACACCAGAGGCGGTAACATTTTAGACCACTGTTACACGCAATTCAAGGGTGGATACAAGTCTCAGGCTGCTAGTGGCTTTGGAAAATCTGATCATGCGGCCATATTGCTTTCTCCAAAGTACAAACAAAAATCAAGAGCTGCACTTGCGAGAGGTGCAGAAATGGGATGTGGCGTCAGAGGAGACGCTCCAAGCTGCACTTGAATGTACAGACTGGAGCGTGTTCCGCGACACAGATAACATTAATGTCTACACGGAGACAGTGCTGGACTTTGTTCGTACTTTGGTGGAAGAAACAATCCCCACTACCACAATTAAAGTTTACCCAAATCAAAAACCCTGGGTAGACAAATCCGTCCGTGAAGCTCTGAAAGCGCGCACCAAAGCATACAACGACGGCCTGGTGGCAGGCAACATGAATGACCACAAGGTGGCGCGATACAACGTAAGGAGGACAGTAATAGAGGCAAAACGGCGCTACAGGGATAAAATTGAACTCCAGTTTGAACAGGCTGACTACAGAGCTATGTGGGAGGGGCTCAAAACGATGACAGACTACAAAGGCACCTCCCTCAAACTGAACAGTGACATCTCCTTAGCAAATGACCTCAATACCTTCTATGCGAGGTTTGATGCTGGTAATAACAACACCAGCCCACAAGCCACGGCAATGGGGGGGGGGGGGGGGGTCTGCTGCTGATGGAGACTCAGTGTTCAGGGTAACAGAGCATGAGGTGAGGCGGACCTTTAAAAAAGTTAATATCAGGAAGGCAGCAGGATCGGACGGCATCCGCGGTCATTCTGTTACGCTTGGTATGCTTCTTTGGCATGATGGACCCAGATGACAGAGTGGAGATTGATGAGACCGGAGACAGAATGTGACGATGAACAGTTTACTTAAAGACAAGGTACATACACGACTAACACACAGGTAACATTTAACAATGACCGCGCACAGCAGGGCAGGACAGACAGGACTATATACACAAGACTAATTGACAAGACACAGAGGGTAATTTACAAACAAGACACAGGTGTGGTAGACAGAAACAATAGAGCACAGAGTACTGGGAAAACAACAAACAACCAGACTAAAACATAATTACAAACCACAGACAGGGGAACACAAGACTAACAAAGTGGAGACAACAGATAATAAACACAACAAACACAACTGACAATAAATAACAATAAGTTGGTGTGTGAGCTGATGCCAGATTGGCATCAGCCCACCGGGTGGAAATGTAGACTGAGGGTTATTGTTCATGGGAGGTACTTGTGATGAATATGACTGTCTGAGTCCTGGTCCCACAGGGCCAGGACCGGAGGAAGTGTTACAGTACTGTTACGACCCAAGGGCCGGTCCTGCTGACCGGCAGGAGAATAACATTGGACAGTGCTCTCCTCCTGACATTGCTCCCTCTGCTGACCTAAGCCCGATGGTGCGGTCGGCCATTTTGTGTTGGTTGCACATTGTTGATATGATTTGTAATATTATGTTATGCTGGGCCATCCCTGTCTGTGTTTGATGTTACACCCCTGTTGAGTTGTTGTGTGTCATTGCCTTAGTGTCTAGTTGTGTTTAGTGTGTCATTGCAGTAGTGTCTAGTTGTTGTTTAGTTTGTCATTGCTTTACTGTCATTGTGTATGTTGTGATTCTGTGTTGGCCAGGTGTTGTTGATTATCAATTAGTGTGGGTATATAGGTGTCTGTCTTTCCTCAATTCCTGGTGGCGACATTCCTCCAGTATCCTGTGTGTTCCCCGTGTCGTGCCTGCCTTCCCCGTTGATGTCTAGTGAGTCCTGTATACTTCTGTCGTTTTCTTGTTTTCCGTCATTGTGTTATTAGTAGTGTTGTTTTG
Organism: Notolepis coatsorum; assembly: GCF_963971535.1. Classification (NCBI taxonomy): domain Eukaryota; kingdom Metazoa; phylum Chordata; class Actinopteri; order Aulopiformes; family Paralepididae; genus Notolepis; species Notolepis coatsorum. The sequence continues at coordinate 6,146,644 of NC_140180.1, read as the reverse complement.
TATTTACGTTTGGATAAGAAGTAAACACCCTTCTTCAAGCATCGCTCCTCGTTTCTGCCTACGTTCATTCTCCCTTGTCTGCTAACTGTGCTCTCTTCTTCAATAGCACACCAAGCGTTACAGAATGTCGCCACCAATCAAACGCACAGCAGGCAAGGTGGTAGATACTTTTGTTATCCTTCAAAACTTGATGGACGGTAATCTGGAGCAGTACACGCCTGCCAAGTGGGTGTTCTGGCTCCAGACGATCGACAGGGTTGCAAGAGAGAGCCCGACACAGGCGCCTGCGATGCGGGTTATGGCCGACCACGTCTCCGCCCTCATGGAAGGGTTTATGCCGATCCCTAGTACCCTACCCACCAGTCTGGTCCCGCTTGCTAGCTTTTCCCCCGCAGCTAGCCAGCCGACTAGCATTCAACTCACGGTCAGCCTAGAGCCTGTAGCTAACCGTGCGTCCCCAGCTAACGCAGCTCCGCCCGTTAGCATCTCTCCGGTAGCTAACCGTGCATCCCCAGCTAACGCAGCTCCGCCCGTTAGCATCTCTCTGGTAGCTAACCGTGCATCCCCAGCTAGCGTAGCTCCGCCCGTTAGCGTCACTCCTACAGCTTGCGTGGCTAGTGCAGCAGATGAGGCCTCCACAGCTAACCCAGGCCCTACTGTTAGCTTAGCCTCTGTAGCTAGCCAGACTCTCCCAGCTGACACAGACCCTACAGCTTGCATGGCTGGTGCAGCAGATGAGGCCTCCACAGCTGACCCGGCCGTCGCTGCCAGCCTGGTTCCGCTCGGTGTAGCCCCGGCTGTCATCACTCCCCCTCCGGCTTCCACGACCAGCCCAGCCTCTACGCCACGCATCGCCGCCGAGACCGGACTGGTCTCCACGCCCAGCCCAGCCTCTACAACTGGTCCGGTTGCAACGCTGGGCTCCGGCTCCTCGACTGGTCCTGGCTTCCCGTCTGGTCCACCCCCACGCCGTGACCGGCGTCCTGGTCCTCGCCGTGGTCTTCGCCGTGGTCTTCGCCGTGTTCTACGCTGGATCCTGCTCCGGGGGTCGCCGCCGCCGCCCCTCCGTTCCGGCTCCCCTGAACCGGTTCCTAGTCGGGCGGCTGGAGGGGTTCTCGTCCGGGATCCTGCTCCGGGGTCCAGCTCCCCTTCCCGGGCTTCAGCACCTGTTCCTACCCCCCCTCGTCGGGCCTCTGTTCCCAGGTCCAGCCCCCCTCCCCGGGTCTCGGTGCCCGTCCCCACCCCCCCTCGTCGGCCCTCTGCTCCCTTCCCCACCCCCCCTCTCCGGGCCTCTCTTCCCTTCCCCTCCACCCCTCTCCGGGCGTCTGCGCCCGTTTTCAGCCCCCCTGGCTGCTATGCCCCTCCTGGGGTTTTCGCTCTGTCTCCCGGCTCCTGGTCTCCAGGTCCTCTCCTTGGGCCCCCTCCGGGGTTCCGGCTTCCTCCCTCGCCTGGGTGCAGATGTTGTTCTCGGGGGTCTGGAAGCCCCCCGTTGAGAGGGGGGTACTGTTACGACCCAAGGGCCGGTCCTGCTGACCGGCAGGAGAATAACATTGGACAGTGCTCTCCTCCTGACATTGCTCCCTCTGCTGACCTAAGCCCGATGGTGCGGTCGGCCATTTTGTGTTGGTTGCACATTGTTGATATGATTTGTAATATTATGTTATGCTGGGCCATCCCTGTCTGTGTTTGATGTTACACCCCTGTTGAGTTGTTGTGTGTCATTGCCTTAGTGTCTAGTTGTGTTTAGTGTGTCATTGCAGTAGTGTCTAGTTGTTGTTTAGTTTGTCATTGCTTTACTGTCATTGTGTATGTTGTGATTCTGTGTTGGCCAGGTGTTGTTGATTATCAATTAGTGTGGGTATATAGGTGTCTGTCTTTCCTCAATTCCTGGTGGCGACATTCCTCCAGTATCCTGTGTGTTCCCCGTGTCGTGCCTGCCTTCCCCGTTGATGTCTAGTGAGTCCTGTATACTTCTGTCGTTTTCTTGTTTTCCGTCATTGTGTTATTAGTAGTGTTGTTTTGTATTTACGTTTGGATAAGAAGTAAACACCCTTCTTCAAGCATCGCTCCTCGTTTCTGCCTACGTTCATTCTCCCTTGTCTGCTAACTGTGCTCTCTTCTTCAATAGCACACCAAGCGTTACATTAACCCAGGCCTACGGGTCGACGAAACATTACTTCGGACCGGGCCTGGCGGTACGGGAAGCACAGGGTCACCAGAGGAGGTCAAAAACCACCCCCACAGGCCCCTCTTCGCCATGCGTGAGAGAGGAGCGAAAAAGAATGGAGAACCAGCCCCTAAGCACACCGTACTTGGTATTCCCAGGCGGTCTCCCAACCAAGTACTAACCAGGACCAACCTGTGTAGCGGCCGAGATCCGACGAGATCAAGCGTGTACAGAATGGCATGGCCGTAAGCCATTACGACAGTGCTGAGTAAAAACGTACCCAACCAGGGTCTCCATAGCGCTTAACCCTGTGACACCCGGACCGACCTGGCATTTTCCCCCCTGAAAAAAGCCCAAGTCCCTCAGGGTACCAGAACAGCAGATCTGCATCCCCGGCGGACAACGGGTTCAACTGATCCGGACCAGCGTGACCAGAACCAGTCCCGTGCCCTAACCACGCCGACATGCCTACTCCAGGAGAAAGGGCAGATATGCGTGTCGATCTTAACATGAAAAGAAGGCGCCACCCAGACGTTCGGGCGAACCGCGCCTGGTGGCCCACCCCAAGGGCGTGAGACCCCTCTACATATGTTCAGATCCATTCCGTCATCATCCCCCAGACATGAACGAGAATCCGTCGAAAACCATCCCAGGTCGTGGGATTTGGTCGTCGGAAGAGGAAAAACCCCCATCTCAGTTGTTTCATAAAAACGCTGTTTTAACCACAAGCAACCAAGGCGCGCCAGTCAGTCGCCTGTTTACAGCGAGCTAGCACTATACGTGCGTCGGGACACACCCCCATCAATGAACAGGCTATTTAGACCTGTCATTGAATCCCCAAGGCACCCAGGGGAACGACAAGAGGGGTGTGACACTTCGTAACTCCAACACTTTTTGAATAGAAAAGAAGGAAGCATCAACAGTATGTATCCCAGTCTACACAGCCGGGGGTAAAATTTTTTCACATTTTTACATCCCACCACCCTCCCATAGGAAGGAGACGGGGATCCCCAGAGAGACTTCCCACGCGAGCTGTACAGATTGAAAAGAATATATTGCACCTTGAGCCATGTAAAAAATTGGTTTTAGGGCTCTCCGGGGAAGAGGCACTGAACCCATACACACTCAATAATCGAATTGAATCGAATACATATACAATAGAATAGGACACCTTCCAGAGGGTCCACTCACTTTGACAATCTGAGGAGGAAGGCTCTGTACTCTGACGGAGGCTCCCTCACATGGAAGAAGGAGTCCGAACTCACAGAAGGCCCGAATAGGCGCTTGGTGAGGAGGAGCCCTGACCACCCCCCTGAAACAGATCCATCACATGGACCTGAACAGCACACGGAAGTCCTACCAACAGAGACGCGCACAGTGACGTACTCTACGGCGGGGGAATTCCTGCGGCGCACACGCCCAATATACCAGGCCGTGGGACCAGGAAACTCCCCCCCCCCCCCCCCCCCCCGTAACGTGCCGAACCGCCACGTGACGGGAACCTTGAAGGACAGGGGGTGTACCCCTGACCGACAGAAACAAGGAGGAGAGGAAAGGTTACCAGTTCACCCCTTTACGACCCCACACCCATGATACGATGTAATGACAAAAAGAGAATATGACACAGTCATAGTCAGCTCCATGAAGCGTTTGACAGCACCACACAGCGCATGAGCTAACCTGCTATCTGATTTTTACTAAGGAAAAAACACAGAATAGAGAGGGCTCTAAGAGCCCCGGTCCAACATACACATGTGCTTCTGTGGCCAGTCCAACCCAGTTGTAGGTCACATGACACACACAACCCATCATCACCTACAAAAAATGGCAAAAACACTCTACAGAGGAACGCCGTTTTTCATAATGAGAGAATACATAATTCTCGATTAGTATCGGCCACAGGCCTTGCTAAGCACACACGACAGCGACCAAACAATCTTTTCGTTTAGGAAAATAAAGTTTCTCCAGCAGTTTTAGCACAACCTCAGCAATCAAGCTAAGGGTTACATCGCATCCCTACCACACAAAAGACACAAATAGTGCACAACATGTCTGATAGGAGGATGAAAAAGTCCCCAGGGAACCGGGGGGAAACACAATCCTCTTATTTTACCCTCAATACGGCCAGTTAAAACAGGAAAACCTGTTAATGTGTGAACACACTGTTCATTGTCATCACAGGCTGAGAAAAGAACATTCTTTTACTCACTTGTCACTAAGCATAGCTTCATAGGTTAGTTAACTTAGTTGTGAGTACACGGTACATATAAACACCATGATGTTTCTCACACAACAACCAGATCATTTTCAGATCTGTAACAACAACCCGATTTGCACGGAGAAGCTAACTGCCAGTGACAAAAACAGCTCACACATAACTTGCGTCGTATCCTAAATGCATTGCAGCAACACACGTTTTGGGAAAAACATCGTTATTCACAAAACATTTAGAAAAGTAAAACCAGAAGACGTGTTATAAGGTCTGGTCAAACCTTGTCCTACCCGGAACGTAGATCAGCGAAGTGCAGACTCGAGACCCCGTAGACAACACAGCCGATCCTGTGTTGCTCGAACTGGGCAGCGTCATCGCTCCAACCAGTCGCTACAGTCCTCTTTGTTGACGCAATCCCCGTCCAGGCTCAGGGCAGGGTCGACGAAACATCCCCTGTCAAGGATGACGTCGTAGTCAAGAGTGTAAAACATGTTAACATCAAAGCACGTTCAACAGAGTAGCAATAAGCTAACGGCCGCTCCAACCGTTCGGGCGCTACTGCCCCTGCTCGCGAGACGCCGAGCTAACGGCGCACGCGACCGGAAGCGCTCGCGGCGGCGCGCGAGGAGCTAAAGCTACCCCGCCCCAGGCCTTGGCCTACAGCAGCAAGCTAACGTTACCTAGTGATCACGACATGCTAGCGCCGCAGCTAACAGCTGACTGGCTAACAGTAGGCCCACCTAAGTAGGCCATGCAGCGATCCCAGCAGGCTAACGCAGCAGCTAACAGCTGACTGGCTAACCGTAAGCTAAGCAGCTATCACCTGAACATGTATACAATGACATAACACTCACCCAGACAGGCCGCCGTTCTGAACCTCTCCTCACTTTTTAAGAGAAAAGAGAAACAAGATGTCAACACTGCTTTACAACGGTGATTTTACCAACACCCGACGGAATCAGCACAATACCAAACTGGCCTGTGTAGCTGACTTGAACATGGATTCATGGCGCGTGCACGTGCACATATGCGAGATAGTGCAGAGAGCGATGCCGAGCGAGAGCGTATACGATACAGAACTGGTTTTCGGCTGAAAGGCATATGAAATCTGGCACACGTTTGAATGCCGTTATAATATAGTGCTAAGAATGAACGCACTTTTGAACGCCGTTATACAGCGCTGAGAATGAACGCGTTCTCAATTACGTTCATTTAGGGGGGAAAACATCCGTTCAGTTCACGTTCGCCCAAAATACGAACGATCGTTCATTGAACGCATTCAGGTACATCACTGGTGGTTAGTCTGCAGTCTCTCTAGGGAGCGTGGCAGAGTGGGTGGTTAGTCTGCTGTCACTCTAGGGAGCGTGGCAGAGTGGGTGGTTAGTCTGCTGTCTCTCTAGGGAGCGTGGCAGAGTGGGTGGTTCGGCCCGCCTGATCTCAAACCTACCGAAGTCGGCCCATGTCACCCCACTTCTTAGGGACCTGCACTGTCTCCCCATTTCTTACAGCTAAATGAAAATAAAACAGAGATCATTTTGTTTGGCCCCCCCTCTTCCACCAAAACACTCTCCAACAGCCTAGGACAACTCTCCACCCACCTCAAACCCCACGTCAAGAGCCTGGGTGTAATCTTTGACCCAGAGCTCAGATTCGACCGGCAGGTAAATGCCATAGTCAAGTCATGCTTCTTCCAACTCCGCAACATCAGTCAAATAAAACCAATCCTTTCACCCATCGACCTGGAAACAGTAGTCAATGCATTTATCACATCACGCCTTGACTACTGCAATGCCCTCTACACCGGCATCAGTCAGGCAGCCATGTCCCGCCTCAAAATGGTCCAGCACTCTGCAGCTAGGTTCCTTACCGGCACCAGAAAGAGAGAGCACATCACACCAGTCCTAGCCTCCCTACACTGGCTCCCAGTCCCACTTAGAATAGATTTCAAAATCCTCCTCCTCACCTTCAAGGCACTATCGGGTGCAGCACCCCTTACATCACCGAGCTCATCACCCCCTACGCAGCACCCAGGTCACTAATATCCTCCAACCAGGCTCGGCTGGTCCCCCCCCCCCCGCACCAGACTAAAAAAGAGAGGCGATCGCTCCTTCAAGGCCGTAGCCCCCAAACTATGGAACCAGCTTCCCCTGGAGATTCGATCTGCCAATACGCTGGAGACATTTAAGGCCCGTTTAAAAACCCACTTTTATTCCCTAGCCTTTGATGAATCCTGATTCTCCCACACCCTAACCCACACACTCCCATGCAATTTTATCCTGCCCCCTCCCTCTTGTATCTCTTCTTGTGCTCCTCTGTCCCTGGTGTGCTATACTGTACTTTGTGCTCCCCTATCCGCTTGTCCTATTTTTTGAATGTACTGTCATGTCCTGTTGTGCCTTTTTGTATTTGTGTATTTTATAGGACATTGATTTTATGCTTTGACTGTACTGTACAGCACTTTGGTTGGCTCTCAAGCTTTTAAATGTGCTCTATAAATAAATTACTTGACTTGACTTGACGTATCCGCTTCAAGGCCCTCGACCTAGCATACCGTGCGGCAAAGGGAACCGCTCCCGCCTACCTCCGGTCAATGGTCTCTAACTACACACCCTCAAGACCCCTACGCTCTGCATCTTCTGGCCGCCTCAGACCTACTCCTATCCAAGCTCCGGGAGGGCCATCAAAGAGAATCGCCTATTCTCAGTCCTTGCCCCACAATGGTGGAATGAACTACCCACCCCAGTTAGGACAGCCGAATCCCGTCCAATCTTTCGCCGTCGACTAAAGACGCACTTCTTCAACCATTATCTGAAATAATGGGGGGGAAAAACTAACCCTAACTAACCTTACTGTCATGCACTTGTCCTAATAAACTAACCTACACTGTAACACACAACACTTTGATGAACATTGTTACTCAGCTGATAGAGTTGTACCTTTCCTGATGACTTGTCGTACAGAACTTGTAAGTCGCTTTGGATAAAAGCGTCAGCTAAATGACTAAATGTAAATGTAAATGGTTAGTCTGCTGTCTCTCTAGAGAGCATGGCAGAGTGGGTGGTTAGTCTGCTGTCTCTCTAAGGAGCACAGCAGAGTGGGTGGTTAGTCTGCTGTCTCTCTAGGGAGCATGGCAGAGTGGGTGGTTAGTCTGCTGTCTCTCTAGGGAGCATGGCAGAGTCGGTGGTTAGTCTGTTGTCTCTCTAGGGAGCACGGCAGAGTGGGTGGTTAGTCTGCTGTCTCTCTAGGGAGCACGCAGAGTGGGTGGTTAGTCTGCTGTCTCTCTAGGGAGCATGGCAGAGTGGGGGGTTAGTCTGCTGTCTCTCTAGGGAGCATGGCAGAGTGGGTGGTTAGTCTGATGTCTCTCTAGGGAGCATGGCAGAGTGGGGGGTTAGTCTTCCCAATTATACTCACCGGGCATTGAGAGCTGCCAGAGTATTTCGTGTCTTTGGTTAACCTTCTCTCTCTCTTCTCCATCTCCTCTTACCAGGTTATTATCCACCACCCATTGAGTTATATTTTTCCTACTTACACCACACCGCACCACACTTCGTACTATATAGATAGTTATTCATATTTACTATTGTTATATTGTAGAAATGTGTGCATTGAAATGTCTGTAAAGTCTCGACGACATTGAAAATGAGGGTGACCTCAATTGTAATTTCGAGAATGAATAAAGGATGATGATGATGATGATGATGATGATGATGACGATTTCACTTTTCACTCATCCATACACTTCATTCATCACTGATTCTTAACCATACATTATTCATTGTTTATTTAATTGATTGTTTGTTATATAGGTTTAAATAAATTATTCTGTGAAATTGCTTTTCACGTGTGGACTCCCTTTTTGTCACAATTGACCCGTTTGTGACAATAACAACAATCCTTAGTGACAGGGTTTAAACACAAAAGCTTTCTGTGTGGGGCTCGGCGGTTCGACCAACGAGGGCGTGGCGGCCAAACTGACACAACAACACGGTAAGAGAAACCCTTTGTCTTGCCAGTTCGTAGGTGACGTCTCTCACAACAGGCTGGGGCCAATAAATGTGATGAATGAAAAAGAAAATCCAGACACAACAGCAAGACACGATGTCCCGTGCTGGCTGAAACAGAATGATCTGTCAATATGGCCTCTTTTAATAATGGAGGGAGAGGATTGCATCATCCTTAGAAGGATAGACTGATTTACACTGGAATTCCTCTCACTCACTGCTGCCGCTTGCAGGGATGCTGCATACACTGTTGTTCTTAGGGATGCTGAATACACTGGTGAGTGAGGAGGGACACCTTGTACTCAATTCTGTGTTCCACGGGGAGCCAGTGAAGGGATCTGAGGGTGGGGGTGATGTGATCATATTTGCTCACCCTCATCAGGATCCTAGCAGCGACTAGGATCGCTGCTAGTTTCCTCCAGGCTGGACTATTGCAATGCACTCCTCATCGGGATTCCTAGCAAAAGCATTAAAAAACTGCAAACCATCCAGAATGTCGCTGCTAGGATCCTGATGAGGGTGCGCAAATATGATCACATCACCCCCACCCTCAGATCCCTTCACTGGCTCCCCGTGGAACACAGAATTGAGTACAGGGTGTCCCTCCTCACTCACCAGTGCGTACACGGTGTTGCCCCTGCCTATCTCAAGGAACTCCTCACCCCCCAGTCCTCCTCACGTTCCCTCCGCTCCGGCACAGCCTACCTCCTCAAAGCCCCTAGGACTAAGCTGCACTCCATGGGTGATCGCGCCTTCTGCTCCGCCGCACCCAGACTTTGGAATGCTCTCCCCATCCACCTGAGAGCACCTCAATCCGTCGAGGTTTTTAAAAGGGGCCTAAAAACATTTCTTTTTAACAAGGCTTTTGCCTGAATTTTCTTTTACTTTTATTTTTTACTTCTATTCATTTTACTATTATTTTTATTTTATTTTATTTTACTCTTAGGTTCTTCCATTTCACTGGTTGTTAGTCTTTTTAATTGTTTTTATTCATTTTAAATTGTTTTATTCATTTAACTTTTGTCTTTATCTCCTGTAGCACTCTGAGATTCTCACGAATGTAGAGCGCGGTACAAATTTAATCCATTATTATTATTATTACTGCTGCTCTCAGGGATGCTGAATACACTGCTACTATCAGGGATGCTGAATACACTGCTGCTCTCAGGGATGCTGAATACACTGCTACTGCTATCAGGGATGCTGAATACACTGCTGCTCTCAGGGATGCTGAATACACTGCTGCTCTCAGGGATGCTGAATACACTGCTACTGCTCTCAGGGATGCTGAATACACTGCTACTGCTCTTAGGGATGCTGAATACACTGCTGTTCTTAGGGATGCTGAATACACTGCTGCTCTCAGGGATGCTGAATACACTGCTGCTCTCAGGGATGCTGAATACACTGCTACTACTATCAGGGATGCTGAATACACTGCTGCTCTTAGGGATGCTGAATACACTGCTGTTCTTAGGGATGCTGAATACACTGCTGCTCTCAGGGATGCTGAATACACTGTTGCTCTTAGGGATGCTGAATACACCGCTGCTCTCAGGGATGCTGAATACACTGCTACTGCTCTCAGGGATGCTGAATACACTGGTACTATCAGGAATGCTGAATACACTGCTGCTCTCAGGGATGCTGAATACACTGCTACTGCTCTCAGGGATGCTGAATACACTGCTGCTCTCAGGGATGCTGAATACACTGCTACTACTATTAGGGATGCTGAATACACTGCTGTTATCAGGGATGCTGAATACACTGCTACTGCTCTCAGGGATGCTGAATACACTGCTGCTCTCAGGGATGCTGAATACACTGCTGCTCTTAGGGATGCAGAATACACTGCTGTTATCAGGGATGCTGAATACACTGCTGCTCTTAGGGATGCAGAATACACTGCTGTTATCAGGGATGCTGAATACACTGCTGCTCTTAGGGATGCAGAATACACTGCTGTTCTCAGGGATGCTGAATACACTGCTGCTCTCAGGGATGCTGAATACACCGCTACTCTCAGAGATGCTGAATACACTGCTACTGCTCTCAGGGATGCTGAATACACTGCTGCTCTCAGGGATGCTGAATACACTGCTGCTCTCAGAGATGCTGAATACACTGCTACTGCTCTCAGGGATGCTGAATACACTGCTGCTCTTAGGGATGCTGAATACACTGCTGCTCTTAGGGATGCTGAATACACTGCTACTGCTCTCAGGGATGCTGAATACACTGCTACTATCAGGGATGCTGAATACACTGCTGCTCTCAGGGATGCTGAATACACTGCTACTGCTATCAGGGATGCTGAATACACTGCTGCTCTCAGGGATGCTGAATACACTGCTACTATTAGGGATGCTGAATACACTGCTGCTCTCAGGGATGCTGAATACACTGCTGCTCTCAGGGATGCTGAATACACTGCTACTATTAGGGATGCTGAATACACTGCTGCTCTTAGGGATGCTGAATACACTGCTACTGCTATCAGGGATGCTGAATACACTGCTGTCTTAGGGATGCTGAATACACTGCTGCTCTTAGGGATGCTGAATACACTGCTGCGCTCAGGGATGCTGAATACACTACTGCTCTCAGGGATGCTGAATACACTGCTACTAGCAGGGATGCTGAATACACTGCTACTATCAGGGATGCTGAATACACTGCTGCTCTCAGGGATGCTGAATACACTGCTACTGCTCTCAGGGATGCTGAATACACTGCTACTATTAGGGATGCTGAATACACTGCTGTTCTTAGGGATGCTGAATACACTGCTGTCTTAGGAATGCTGAATACACCGCTGCTCTTAGGGATGCTGAATACACTGCTGCTCTCAGGGATGCTGAATACACTGCTGCTCTCAGGGATGCTGAATACACCGCTACTACTATTAGGGATGCTGAATACACTGCTGCTCTCAGGGATGCTGAATACACTGCTACTATTAGGGATGCTGAATACACTGCTGCTCTTAGGGATGCTGAATACACTGCTACTACTATCAGGGATGCTGAATACACTGCTACTGCTATCAGGGATGCTGAATACACTGCTGCTGCTCGCAGGGATGCTGAATACACTGCTGCTCTTAGGGATGCTGAATACACTGCTGTTCTCAGGGATGCTGAATACACTGCTGTTATCAGGGATGCTGAATACACTGCTGCTCTTAGGGATGCAAAATACACTGCTTTTCTCAGGGATGCTGAATACACTGCTGCTCTAAGGGATGCTGAATACACTGCTACTCTCAGGGATGCTGAATACACTGCTGCTCTCAGGGATGCTGAATACACTGCTGCTCTCAGGGATGCTGAATACACTGCTGTTCTCAGGGATGCTGAATAAACTGCTACTGCTATCAGGGATGCTGAACACGCTGCTACTGTTCTCAACATACGTTGTTCACCTCACTTAAATGATGTTGGTGACGGGCGCGTGAGGAGTATAGGGTTTTTAAGTTCCAGCTGAGAGGTTGTAACAAGCTTGATAATAATAAACAAACCTGTTCAGCTATAAAGAATGAGAGTACTGGAACAGTGTTAAATTCAAAGTGTTGTATTAAACAAAAGCATATCAAAATAAATGGGGCACCCCATAGCAACGTATGGTACAACAAAAATCATCTCAAACCAATAAGAACGGTCCTGTCAGCTTTACAGTCCATTAGCCCCAACATAAATGTTACCATGTATGTTTACCATGTATGTTTACCGTGTATAATGTTACCATGCCTATGTTACCATGTATGTTTACCATGTATGTTTACCATGTATAATGTACCGTGTATGATGTTACCATGTATGTTTACCATGTATGTTTACCGTGTATAATGTTACCATGCCTATGTTACCATGTATGTTTACCATGTATGTTTACCTTGTATAATGTACCGTGTATGATGTTACCATGTATGTTTACCATGTATGTTTAACATGTATAATGTACCGTGTATGATGTTACCATGTATGTTTACCATGTATGTTTACCGTGTATAATGTTACCATGCCTATGTTACCATGTGTGTTTACCATGTATGTTTACCATGTATAATGTACCGTGTATAATGTTCAGGCCTACCAGACCATGCAGCCTGCATGGTAGTTAGTAGTGTCCAATAACAATCAAACCTTTGAGTGTCCAAAAGGTGATAAGTCCTGGGTTGATCCACATCTTAGAAAAGGAAAGGAAAAAGAAGTAATCCACTGGGAAGCAACACTGCAGCTGACCTGTCCTTGGTTACTGAAGAATCTTTTAGGAGGCCTGGCAAAATCCCTCCTTCCTCTCACAATAGCAGTAGCAAACAAAACTCCATGAGGCCATGATTCCAATCCAAGATGGCCCCCTGCTGGTTGGAACCGCCCCTAACCACACCCATACCTGGAATCTTAAAGGTCAAGTGACCCAAATATGCTGACATTGGCACATCCTAACATATTCGGCCCACACTTAATTTATCATCACATTGACATCTTCTTCATAAAGTAACGCATGTTACAAGGTAGGAGCTGGAAAACATAACGGTTCCATAGCCTTATGTGGTACAAGGTTCGAAGTTTATAAAAATCCCACGGAAAATGAGTGTTTCACAAAGGTTTTTTGTAACGGGTGTAGGCCTACCGGTAAAGATTCAGCGTGATTATCCAAAAGGGAGCATGTCTATGTTCCCCGGGTTCTATGTTCCCCGCTTTGATTGATTGATAGATTAAAATGTTTAGACCACCAGCCCTGATTCCAAACTCTAACCTTAACCAGTTCGAACGAGGGCCTAAGCTTAACCGTTCGAAACAAGGCGGACATTAATAATTAATAAAATAATACAAATTTATAAAATGTTCAATCTATTAATCAATCAAAGCGGGGAACATAGAACCCGGGGAACATAGACATGCTCCCATCCAAAATGGCCGTCCACTTCCATTCATTCAGACGCGCGAGTCAAAACAAAGAGCTTGTTCTCTTCTTCTGCCCCTTTCTCCTTGAATCAGCGCTCGTCTGGGATCGCTTTGGGAGCAGACGCTCCTTGGCTACAACGGTGGTCAATCATTTTCACCATCAGCGGTGACTGGTCAGTTCAGGACCACAACCGGACGTGGTCACTCGTCGGAATGGCTTGTCAAATGACGCTCGCCGGATATTTCTTCTCGTAACTCGAGACCCGAAGCATGCAATAAATAGGGTGAATGCGGTGACGATCGAAAGGTGGCAAATTCAACTTTCAAACAACGTATTGGTTGATCGGAGAAAAATGCAGCCCGGAGCCGGCAGACGAGCGCAAAGTGCCGCGACGTGCGGGCGAGAGTGCAGCGGTTAAGGACCCGCCGGTCACTAGAACGGGTTCCAGAGAGTACATTCCAACATTCTATTCCAATAATGATGCAGTAGTATGAGGAGGTAGCATGCTGTTACGACCCCAAGGTCGTACGAACCATGTTTGTGTTGTTGTGTGTGGGCTGTAATCCTCCCTGTGCCTGTGTTATTGGATGTCTCTCTCTCTCTACACACAGGTGAGCTTGGTTTAGGGAATGATTGGAGTGTGTGTGTGTGTGTGTGTGTGTGTGTGTGTGTGTGTGTGTGTGTGTGTGTGTGTGTGTGTGTGTGTGTGTGTGTGTGTGTGTGTGTGTGTGTGTGTGTGTGTGTGTATGTGGGTCTTCCAGGGAGCTGATTGGTTCCAGCCTCGAGAGCTGTGTGGAGCCCCTGGCTCCTGGGGGCTCTCCCCTCCACTTCCACCCAGCCTCACAACCAGCAGCATCGCAGCCTTGTTTGTCTCTGATTAGGCCACTTCTTTACCATACACTGAAAGCCCAGGTTTCAGAAGGGGAGGGGGGGGGGGGGGGGGGGGGGCATTTCTGTTTGGACTTGTTTTTCTCCCTGTTTTCCTGGTTAACCGTCTGTAGTGTGGTAGTGAAAGGTTAACCGTCTGTAGTGTGGTAGTGAAAGGTTAACCGTCTGTAGTGTGGTAGTGAAAGGTTAACCGTCTGTAGTGTGGTAGTGAAAGGTTAACCTTCTGTAGTGTGGTAGTGAAAGGGTTAACCTTCTGTAGTGTGGTAGTGAAAGGTTAACCGTCTGTAGTGTGGTAGTGAAAAGGTTAACCGTCTGTACTGTGGTAGTGAAAGGGTTAACCTTCTGTAGTGTGGTAGTGAAAGGTTAACCGTCTGTAGTGTGGTAGTGAAAAGGTTAACCGTCTGTACTGTGGTAGTGAAAGGTTAACCTTCTGTAGTGTGGTAGTGAAAGGTTAACCGTCTGTAGTGTGGTAGTGAAAGTTTAACCTTCTGTAGTGTGGCAGTGAAAGGGTTAACCTGTAGTGTGGTAGTGAAAGGTTAACCTTCTGTAGTGTGGTAGTGAAAGGGTTAACGTAAGGTTATGTATATAACCAAGTTCTATGAATTATGGTGACGCTCAGCATCATTCTGCACGCACTTCACTTCGTGCACAAGCACTGAATAAAAAATTCCACAATGTACCTTTACATCCCAACATTCGTCTGGCCACACCCCTATCAGCTTACCTTCATAAGCAGGTGTGTGGTCACCTACTCACCTCCTTCCCAAACTTTCACCACAAGGCGAGATCAAGGGCGAGCAGCGGCGTCCTGATGCTGAGCGTCACCATAATTCATAGAACTTGGTTATATACATAACCTTACGTTCTATTTCATTATGGCTGCCGCTCAGCATCATTCTGCACAAGAGGAGCTGAGCGGGAGCCAAAGCTCGACAAATGTACCCTGCTGAGGCCCCCCACAACCATCAGACCGGGGAGGACCGAGCCCCCCGACCCTCCCTAATGGAGGGATACCCTCCCTATTGGAGGACGGGAGGGAGACGGATCCAACCGTGCGAAGAGGAACTCAAGCAACTCAACGCACAGGGTGAGCAGACCGTGGCTTGACCCCACGACTACGCACACGCACAACCCGCATGCCACCAGGGAACGAACGGAAGGAACAACCCTCGTTACCGCCCCCAAAATCACGGGGTCAAGAGCAAACCCAACCCCGTGGCAAGGCCGTAGCAGCGGAGCGCGAAGGAAGACCCAGACCCACTGAAGGGACTGGATCCCCTGGAAAAAGGGGGGCCCAGAGAGGTCAATGACGCCAGGCATCAAGACCCCACCAGGCGGTCACTTAGTGACACCGCCCCCCCACATCGCCAGCGTATTCGGATAGGGCCCCTCCAAGAGCAGGCCCTTTCCCCCCAACAGTACACCGCCTGGCACACTGACCCTGTAACACAGGCAGTCAGCATGGCCGTAAGCACTCAAAAAAGGTTAACCAACGGAAGCAGGCAGCGCACCGGGGAAACCAGGCAGCAGGCTGTAGACCTGAGCCTAGAGCACTGCGGACGAGACAGGAGCCAAAAGGGGGTCAACTGAAAACAGCCCCCTCGGCCGAAGGGGCGTATGCTGGCGTTATTGAGCACCATGACAAAGCCTCCATAAAAAAAAACCCACCCAGAGGGGTCGAGGCAGAGAAGGCTGACACGATTGGCTGATGTCATGAACGTGCAGGGGCACACTCAACCGGGTAACCCGGGAGTTGACTCTGCTCCAACACACCAGGGAATCAACCACCCTCTCGGTACACAGACGGTGGTTGTTCCTATAACCCCTCAAGAACAACTCCAAAACACACCTGCGGGTATACACCAGCTATACCGCAGTACAAGTGTTTCAGTTCCCAAAAGGGTTATCCCAGGCCTACGGTTTCAACGAAACATTACTTCGGACCGGGCCCGGCGGCTCGGGAAGCACACAGGGTTACCAGAGGAGGTCCAGAAGACAACCCCAACAGCCCCCTCTTCGCCATGCGTGAGAGAGGAGCGAAAGAAAGGAGAACCAGCCCCTTATAATAGTGCCAGGTACAATATGTACCCAACAAAGTGTCTCCATAACGCCTAACCCCGTGACACCCGAGCCGACCCGGCATTTTCCCCCTGAAAAAAGCCCAAGTCCCTCAGGGTACCAGAACAGCAGATCCGCATCCCCGGCGGACAACGGTTTAACTGACCTGGACCAGCGTGACCAGAACCAGTCCTGTGCCCTAACCACGCCAACATGCCTACTCCAGGAGAAGGGGCAGATATGCGTGTTTGACCTAAAACATGAAAAGAGGGTGCCACCCAGACGGTCCTGTTTACACCGCGCTCGGTGGCCCACCCCAAGGCGTGAGACCCCTCTACCTATGTTCTGATCTATTCCGTTAACATCCCCCAGATATGAACGAGAATCTGTTGAGACCCAGTAACAGGCTCTCGGAAGAGGAGAAAATCCCCGATCCCAGTTGCTTTATAAAAACGCTGTTTTAATAACAAGTAACCAAGGCGTACTAGCCACCCGTATGATTCTTAACAGAAACACCCCGAGCCTAGCACTATGCATGCGTCGGGACCCAAACATATCAATGGACAGTCTAACCAGACCCCACATTGATCCTTCCAGGCGCCTGGGAGAACGACAAGAAGGTTGTTGTGCTTCATATTCTCCACTCTTTTTTTATTAAAAAAGAAAAACACCGACTGGCATGAATCCCATGTGACGCAGCCGAGGGTAAAAATTGTTTAAATTTTTACATCCCGTCATTCTCACCACATAGGAGAGACGGAACTCCTCAGAGAGACTTCCCACGTGAGCCATAGATTGAAAAGTCACGGTAACATTGATTTGACCAACCGACTCAAGTTACGTGTATATTGAGCGTAGTAGAACATTAAGTTCCTACGCTCTACCCCGACACTTGACAACAACAGACCCTACATACGGGTCTAAACTCACGGAAGTCATCATCCAATAGCGACGTGCCTAGTGACGTGTGCTATGACGGGGGAAACCCAAGACTCAAACGCCTGTGATGGGTGCAGAGTCTGGGAAACCCTTCCCCCCCCCCCTCCTTGCCAAGCCGCCTAACAGCTTGGCCCTGATTGAACGAAAAAGAGAAGTCAATAAACCCCCTGACCAATCAGAAGAGGGAAGGAGGGGTTTATCCGGCACCCCCTCACAAGCCCAACCCTTGCATACAACAACAACAATAGCCATATGATACCTTTAGTAGCACTGCCAATGAATAGCGCAAGCTAATACAATGCACGCTAACCTCAGACACATCTGTGAACAGGGTTTATAGCAAGACCAAGTTGTGTGTGTGTGTGAATCCTACACCCGCATCCATGTTGTAACACAGAAAAACATTGATAGAGAGAGAGAGCGGCTGAGCCGCGGTACGTTTTCATACGAGCATTACTGCAAACCCAACACAAAGTGTTGCAGCTCAATATCACTGTGTAAGCAACAGAGCACACAACTAACCTCTACCTTTATGTGGAAATTCAGGTCGAGGCAGAAAAAAACCCTTTTTTAACCGAGTGTAGGCTGCAGGCCTTGCTTAAGCTCTAACATGAATGTAAGCCCTCCTATCAACCCATACTAGTGAAAGATTCACACGTTGCAACCCCATCATATGTTTGGTGAATAAACGCACAGTTTGTTAACAAAAAATACAGTCCCCCTTTAGAGGGGACTCTTTATTTTCGAACAAAATCATAGCGGGGCCGGGAAGGGAAACAGGGGGGGACCACAGAGGGAAAAAGTCACTGGGTCTTAGCGACGCCTGCCACGAGCCGCTCGGGATTTGCCACCCCGGGAAGCCCCGGAGGGACGGTAAACGATCGGCGGCTGGTCTCGACGATCCCTACCGTCACCTCCGGGCGTAGATGGGCCGGCTGTAGTAGCGGAGGCGCCCTCTCTCCTCCTGGCCTTCTTCGCTGAAGGTCCAGCAGTGGCGGTGGTGGCGGCCACGGCGGAGGAACCTCGACGACGTGGCGGCCGTCTGACTCCACCGGCAACATCGGGCGGGGGGAAATGAGGCTGGAGCACGGAGCGTTCCTCCTGCATCTCCCTCTTTTTAGAAACTGGTCAACACGGCTCAAATCGGCTTTATTTTCGGCTTTGGGTGCCTGATGCGCCTGCGCTGTGATCACGTTTTGAGCCGCTGTGATCACGCTTTGAGCCGTGTTGACCAGTTTCTAAAAAAAATGTAAATGTTTATTAGCAACGCCGAGCTTTCCCTAGCTGCTAGCTGTCCTCATTAGCTCCAGCTTTTCTTGAAAGGTCCTTCTCTTAAAATACTTTGTCAGTAAAAAAACAGCAATGCAAATCCCTCAAAAAATGTAAACCTACTTGGTACTTGACGTAGGGCTGGGCGATTAATCGATTTAATCAATTAATTCGAATTCATGATTTAGGATGATTTTTTTTTAATGAAAATAGATTTTACATTTTTATTTTTAAATTTTTTTTACTATTATTTCTCTTCCAAGAGTCACCTTTTATTTGACAAAAAGTGATGTTTGGTCAAAGTTAGACTTGCACCAAATAGGGAAATTAATTCTTGTTTGATGATCAAGAGTGAAGTTTGGTGAAAAAGCAAGTTATTGCACTATTAATCACAATAGGGACATTCATCTTTGTTTGATCAAGAGGAACCTTTTATATATATATTATTATTTTTTTGTGAATATTTGTGAAATAGGGAAATTCATAGGAAGAATCATCTTGGGTTGAAATTTTTTTTGTGTCAAATAAAAACAAAGCTTATTTGAATGATTTCCTTGGCGTTTTTAGTTTTTAAGAGAAAAAAATAGATTAAAATCGTAAATCGGATGTGGTGAGTGGTGTGAAGAAATCTGAGATTTTATCAAATTTTAGGCCATATTGCCCAGCCCGTTATGTTGCTAGTTTTGCTTCAGTAGCTGATAGCCCTCTGGTCGCGCAAGCCGAATTTCGCACAACTAAAGGAAGATGCTGCCGACGTACTCTGGTCAGTAAGAAGGTTCTCACGTGCCAAAGAAGACGCCCAACATGTCAAACTTGAAACCTGATTGGTTAAAGAATGTGACAATCAACAACATATCCATCAAATGTTGTTTCAACAGCAGACAGAGGGGATTCACTCGACATCAATCAATCAATCGGGTTCCGGTTCCGGGTCGGAAGGTTGAACGTCTTTGAGCCACGCTGCCACTCCTGTACTTTTATTTTATTTTCAAGATAATTGAACCACTAATATACATCATCCGTATCTCTGCCTGTATTATTCGACCCAAAAGAAAAAAGAATAACGAACATGATGGTTGCGCGAGTCTTGAGAAGCGAGACCGCCCCTGTGGATGGGGCTACTATGGCTAAGCTAATGGAGGAACTCAAACAGGCCTTCACCACGGAGTTCAGATTGTTTACTGCCTCGCTCGAGTCTAGACTCGACGGCTTCCAACAGGAGATCGCAGACCATACCCAACGCCTGACCTCCGTGGAGGGCGGCCAGGATATGTGGTCGGATAGGATGGTGGAGCTGGAGGCCAAATGCACAGCTCAGGATGTAGTCATTGACAAGCTAAAAAACAAGCTAATTGATGTTGAATCACGCAGTCGGCATTCTAACTTACGCATCCTAGGCCTGGACGAATCCCTACACAGCAACCATCCTAGTGTCTTTTTCGCCGAGGTCCTGGTGGAAATCATGGGGAAAGATATCCTCGCTACACCACCGGAGCTCGACCGATGCCACAGGACGCTAACACCCAAACCAGCGCCAGGCTCCAGGCCCAGGGCCGTAATTGCCCGCTTACATCACTACAAGATTAAAGAGACTATCATCCTGGAAGCTCGCAAAAGGAGAGGGAATCTGACATACAGAGGGAAACCAGTCTCGATCTTCAAAGACTATCCCCCAGAAGGTGGTCGAGCAACGATCACAATATCGAGATGTCATGGGGCCCAAGCGTGGATTTAAACCGTCGCTCCAGTTCCCTGCGAAGCTGTTCATCCAAACCAAGGATGGCAGGATGCATCTACCATCGCCCAAGGACGCCGTGGACTTCCTGAGGACCCGGCCCAGAGAGACCCCGACACCGGCTTCACCAGGGCGAGACGCGGACCCGACACCGGCTTCACCAGGGCGAGACGCGGACCCGACGCTGGCTCCACCGGGGCGAGACGCGGACCCGATGCCGGCTTCACCGGAGCTGAACGCGGACCCGATACCGGCCTCATCAGATCCTGACGTGGTAGTAGCGATGGCTCGTTAGCATCCTGCTACGGCTATCACACAGAGAGGGGTTGCATTTAATATTTTATTACATATGTGATTATGGATGAATACTTGACGTTAGGCTTCGCCTGGAAGGTTATCTTTTTCTTTTCTCTCGCTATCTGACATAAGGGGAGGAGGAGGATAATTCTGTTGTGTTCTGTATTTCATTTCAACCTTTATTTAAAATCGTAAGCATCTGAGGTTTCCCTCATTTACAGAAACGACAATTGTACAGTACATAATAAAAACAATATTCACAGAAATTTAAACACCAGAGTAAAACAAATTAAAAACGTTTAAAAATAATTTTAAAATATCAACTAAAACAGTTACAGGTAGTCACACAATGGTCTGAAATCATACATTTAAACATTCCAAGGGAAGGGAGAACCTCCAATTTTAGCGTGAGTTGAAGGACATTCCATGAGTTAGAGGCATCAAAGGAAAAGGCTGACTTCCCTAGCTCAGAACAAATCTGAGGAACCCTAAGAACCATCCAGTCATTCGATCGAGTTGAATAGGTTCCAATATTCCAATTTAACAGTGAGGAGATATAAACAGGTTGTTTACCAATAAGGGCTTTAAAAATAAATAAATACCAGTGTTTGTTGCGCCTTTCTGCAAGAGAAGGCCAACCCACCCTATCATACAGGACACAATGGTGAGTATCATATCTGTCACCAGTTATAAATCTGAGAGCTGAGTGATATGCAGAATCCAGAAGTTTAAGAGTTGATGCCGCAGCATGCCTATAAATTACATGAAGTATATGACTGTACTGTTGCATGACTATAGCCGCGGGCTACAGGTAGGATGCTAACTGCTAACGTTCCATTTCGGAAGGAGCAGGACCTATTCTATTTTGTTTCGGATATTTCTGCCACGCTTATAACTCTTACGCGCTATACCAGCTACCGGCCATGTTTTTGTTCATTGCCACCGGGATGCGTTTACTGTTGATTACACGTCGAAAGAACTGGGATCTCGTGGCTGCGCCAACCGGGCTGCGGCTATTCAATTCCCAAACAGTTCATGCGACCTGCATGGCTCCCATCAATGTTTGCTGCTGACAATGTGCTCGCTGGAGCGGCAGACGGCCCCCTGCACAGCGCCCTCCTCTGGCGGGGAGGCATAACTGTGTAGGGTCAAACCAGCGTCAGGGGAGATAACAGACTCACGGACAGGGTATCGCCCCCTCCCGGCCTGGTGGATGTACTGCACGCCTGTTTTGTCGCAACATGCCTGGCAGATGCACCCCCCCCCTTTTACCAATAGTTCTAGGTTCCAGCCGTTGACCTTACTAATGGCTTATGGTTCAATTTGATTTTTTCTTGTTTACTCTTTGAGGAACTTTTGTATACAGGGAAATGTGGCAGTTGGCCACTGAGATGGTTCTACGAATGGTAGGTTTGAAGTCTCTGGAAATGTTGGTGAGTCCCTGTGATGGAAAGATCCACCGGTCGAACACTTTTATATGTTTTTTATGTCATTAATATTTGTTTTATGTATGGCTCAAAGTACGTGTGCATAGTGTTTAAGATAAGTGAATTCTGCATGCCCACAGGCTTGCCCAGGTCTGCTCCGCCCACACACCCCTCAATATTCTATGGCTACGGCTAACTCTGAGAGCTTCAAGCTCTGCTCCTGGAATGTTCAAGGTCTTCAGAAGTTGGCTAAGAGGAAGGCAATTCTGACCTTTTTAGAGAGGGAGAATGTGTGTATTGCTTTTTTACAGGAAACCCATATGGGGCCCAACAACACTGCTAAACTCCAAAAGAGCTTGGTGGGACAGGTCTTTGCCACAAACTATTCTACATTCAGTAGGGGAGTGGCCATATTGATCAATAAAAATCTCCCTTTTAGTCTTATAACTTCCTCTTTGGATAGCCAAGGTCGCTATGTGATTATCAGAGGGGTTCTTAAGGGTAAAGAAATGACATTTATGAATGTATACTGTCCCCCAGGTTACTCTCCTGACTTTCTATCCAAGATATTTACTGAATTTAATGGCCTGGTCTCTGAGAATGCTTTTGTGGGCGGAGACTTTAACTGTCACCTCATACCGTCTCTTGACAAACTCCCACCCAGTCTGGCTCCCCCCTCTAGGCAAGCAAAGATGCTCACCTCCCTATGCGAAGACACTGGATACTCAGATGTCTGGAGAACCCTTTGCCCATCCGAACTGAAGTTCACCTTTTTTAGCAGCCCACACAAGAGCAACAGTAGAATAGACTATTTCTTCATCCCTTCCTCCAAGCTCTTTCTAGTATCGTCCTGTACAATCGGACGTATCGTTTTATCGGATCACGCCCCTATATATCTGGTCTACTCCATGTCAGAAGAGAGAGCGCTGTCGAGGTGTTGGCGCCTCAACCCATACCTCCTCAAAGATGATATATTTGTCTCCTATTTCGAATCGGAATTTAAAATGTTCTACTCAATTAACTCTCATTCTACGGATAACCCGTCTCTACTCTGGGAAACATCTAAGGTATTTTCTCGCGGACTGATTATATCTTATGTATCATCCAAGAAACGCAAGAAAAATGAACAATGCAAACTTCTTGAATCCAAACTAGCCGACCTTGAAAATCAACATGTTTCAAACCCAGCCCCGGCTGTGCTTATAGAGCTTACGGCCACCAGAACGGTGTTAAACACTCTTCTGATCCAGGACGCAGAATATTCTCTTAAATTTGCCAGGCAGAGAATGTACGAACACGGTGACAAGCCTGGTAGGTGCCTGGCTAACTTGGCGAAAAAAAGGGCTGACACCCAAGTAATAGCCTCATTCTCGGACTCCAACGGGGTCAGGTCCTTTGACACCAAAACTATTAATAAAGAGTTTGCCTCTTTCTATGCCCAACTCTATAGGACCGAGCGACCCGACGGTGCTCTCTCTGACATGCAGGCTTTCTTCGCTGATTTACACCTCCCTAAGGTATCGAAAGATCAGAACTTGCTCCTTAACGCCCCGATTACGAAGGAAGAAGCTCTGGGCGCCCTTAAGGCTATGCCATCTGGTAAGGCTCCGGGCCCGGACGGTTTCGGATGCAAGTTTTATAAGGAATTCGGTCATATTCTTTTGGATCCCCTGCTGGCAATGCTTAATCACTCCGCTGAGGTGGGGATACTACCCCAGTCCCTACGGGAAGCTAATATTTGCCTTCTCCTTAAGAAGGGTAAATGCCCTGAAAAGTGCGCCTCCTATAGGCCTATAGCCCTACTTAATTCGGACCAAAAGTTGCTTTCCAAGATCCTGTCCATGCGCCTGGAAAAAGTACTCCCTTTTATTATTAACGAAGATCAGACCGGTTTTATTAAGGGTAGGAACTCTACCGACAACATGAGACGGCTCCTCAATATCATCCAAATGACTCGTGAGACAGACCACCCCGCGGTGGTTCTGTCTCTCGACACGGAGAAGGCATTTGACCGTGTAGAATGGCCGTAATTATTTCTAACCCTCGCTGAATTTGGCTTAGGAGACACTTTTATTGACTGGGTCAAGGTTCTTTACAACTCGTGGATGTCGGCGGTCCTGACTAACGGACTTAGGTCTAACAACTTTCCCCTACAACGGGGGAACCCCCAGGGGGATCCTCTTAGCCCATTACTATTTGACATGGCCATAGAACCACTCACACAGGCCGTAAGGCAGTCAGCCGAGATCTCAGGTATTAGAGTGGGCGAGAGGGAGCACAAAATCACTCTTTACACGGACGACGTGCTGATCTTTATATCTAAACCTGACTCTTCAATTCCATGTCTAACCCACATGATTTCCACATTTGGAACCTTCTCGGGGTACAAAATTAACTTTTCCAAATCCGAAGCAATGCCACTTGGGACACTCAAATCCATTCCGATACTGCCTGAGCCCTTCCCATTTCGCTGGTCGCCCTCCGGCTTTGTTTACCTAGGAGTATTTGTGACACCCACCTATGATATATTGTTTAAGGCCAACTTTCCCCCCCTTTTAGACACCATAAGGGCAGACTTAGTTAGATGGGCCCCATTACCGATCTCCTGGCTGGGTAGGATAGCCCTCGTCAAGATGAACGTACTCCCCAGACTGTTGTACCCTCTCCAAATGATCCCAGTGCTGCTGACAAACAAGGTTATCAAGGTGCTAGAAGGCTGGCTAAGCTCATTCATTTGGAATGGGAAGAAACCGCATCTGAAAATGGCCAAATTACAGATGGATAGCGAAGATGGGGGTCTAGACCTACCTAATATTAGACATTACCAGCTAGCAGCACACCTTAGGGTACTGGTTGGCTGGTTCAGATCAGACCCACTGTCAATCTGGCTGGACATTGAATCCTCGCAATCTAAGTCCCCCCTATGGAACCTACTATTTAGGACTTTAAGTCTGTTAGGAAAATGTGCTCCAACCCCATCACACTATGTTCCGTCAAGGCCTGGAAGACTGTCCGTAAGGTGGAGGGCCGAGCCAAGCTGACCTCTCCTCTTACCCCGATCGTAGGCAATCCTGACTTTAAGCCAGACCAAATTGGCGACGGCTTCAAGACCTGGCATAAGCAGGGCATAACTGATCTTGGCCACCTGTTTGATGGCCAGACCCTAATGTCCTTTACACAGCTGCAGCAGCGGTATGGCCTATTGAAAGCGGAATTTTTTAGATACCTACAAATTAGGCAGTTTATCACCAAGGACACCTCACTTTTAACTGACATCTCCACCTCGCAGGTGGAGAAAGCCCTCTCCTTGCAGATCCCCCAAAAACAAATATCTATCTTCTATAGTACTCTGAACCTTAATTCATCTTTATCTTCCTTTGTTACTAAACAGTCCTGGGAAAAAAACTTGGACATAGAAATCGCAGATGCAGACTGGCAGGATGCATGGACCTACGCAAAAAAAATATTTGTTTGCAACCGCACCAAGGCTATTCAAATGAGAATCTTGCACCGCATTCATATTACCCCCGCGCTTAAGAGTAAAATGGATCCCAATACGTCCCCACTTTGCTTTAAATGCAAGATAGAGATTGGAAACCATGTCCACTGCTTTTGGACCTGTGTAAAGCTTCAGAGCTATTGGTCCGACATCGTAGAGGAACTATCTGACATATTTCACACCCCCATCGAGCTGGATCCCCTCTGCCTTTTGCTGGGCCTCCCAGATATTCATATTGCCAATTTCAAACATAAGAGACTGTTCAATTTGTTGACATTTGCTGCTAGAAAGAACATCCTATTGTTTTGGATCAAGGATAAGGTCCCGTCAAAGAGGTCATGGCACAATATCATAATGGAATGCATTCCCTGTGAGTATATTACGTGCATGCTGCATTCTAAGTTGGACACTTTTTATGAAATCTTGGACCCTTATCTGTCACATATTGGATCTGCGCTATCCACCACTGTACTCGCCGGATTTCCCCATTACCAGTAACCTCCCAACGGACCACTGCTGCCTTGTTTTGTCTGACTGTACTGACATTGTCGCTAAGGGAATACACGGTCACATGCACACGTTCACACTACACATATGCACTCACACATAAAACATATACGTAGGTAAGGCACACGCATATATGGGTAGGTAGAATACACATATATATATAGCACACAAGACAATGCACACACATGAGAGCCACATTATTTTTTTTATTTTTTTCTTGTTTTACTTTCTTGTTTGCCTGTATTGTGCTGTTATTACTGTTGTTAGTGTCATTATTATTATTATTATTATTATTATTATTATTATTATTATTATTATTATTATTATTATTATTATTATTATTATTATTATTGTTATTGTTATTGTTATTGTTATTGTTATTGTTATTGTTAATGGTATTGTCTTGTTCTATGTTGAAAATTGAAAATAAAAACATTTATAAAAAAGAAAATTAAAAATCAATCAATCACATCCCGAATGCTTCATGGTAGATTTATTTTACCCGGAGACAGCACAGGTGGAAAATCTGATTGGATAAAGGCTCAAATGTATACAAGCTGCACTGGAAGCAGCGCAACTGATGGAGAGAGCAATTATGGTAATAAAGTGATGTGAACAAACTTTTTAAAATACATATAACATTTATGAAAATATAGGCTATATTAGCATTGCTATTCCTAGCACTATTTGGGCAACGTTACACAATTACTGTGAGTCTATTGAACACATCTGTAAGATTTTATTCAAAAAGATTCATTGTTTTATATTTCTAATCAAGTACTCAAAAGCCACAATTCTCTCACTTTGGATTTCAGGCTGTGTTGGCCCCGCCCATAAG
>NC_140180.1:6109893-6117393 GCF_963971535.1 Notolepis coatsorum | reverse complement strand
GCTGGAAGAAGGGGTCTCGTACGGAACCGGTCCTTGTATTGCTAGCACCCGATGGCAGGGTTAATAGCTATTAATCCAAAAGCCCGTTGGCATAGATGGTAGCTAGTTAGCTTCGTTTGTACGTGAAACTAACCCGCAGACGGTCTCCAATGAGTAGTTATATCCAAATGTCGCTGGGTTTAACTATACGTCTCTCCACGTTACTTCGCTTACACAAGTCACTATACTGTGCCAATAATGGCTCGACAATATTATAGTGGTATCTAATCAGCCATTAGCTCTCTATAACGATACACTGCTATCGGTCTGTGGACAACTGTACCAGACGTCTTTCACTCTCGCTCTGCTAGTTTTCCTGTTATGCTACTGCCGCCTCTGCTGCTTGCACCGTCTACACAATATACTCTATCTGGTTCCCTGTTGGGCTCAGCCTATTCACCAGTACAGAATCAATGTGCTTGCTCTGGGCTTGTCTGAACGTGTCTGAACATGTCTAGAAAACATGTTTAGGGGGCGCGCCTCTGGCGCCTACAGCGTCAAGAATGGGATACACAATAAGTGAATAAAGAATACTGTTAGGCAAACAGATGACGTAAAGATATATATCTTATATATATAAACAATATATAAGTTATACAAAATAATAAACGCAGACTTTCAGTGTTAATCTGGACCTTCAGAACACCCGCCCCCTAATTAGTCCGAACCTAATTAGTAAATAAATGTGGGGCACAGATTAATATTAAGGGTCAAGTCAACTTCCCCATAATGGGCTGGGGGGGGGGGGTTGAAAGTGATCTACAAGGTCGGTGGGTTATCGTGGTCGTCAGGGGGGTCAGGGAACGCAGGAAGCTCTATCAACTTGGCTACTGGTCTGGTATAAGTCCGCCCTTGGACGATGACTTCTGCCGCTCTGACCTTCCCATCTGAACCATTAATCACTCTGATCACACGGCCGGCTGGCCACGTAGCTCGGGGTAGTGACTGGTCTATTATCATCACAACGGTACCCACGGTCAGGTTGTCCCTGTCTTTAACCCACTTCTGACAGGCTTGAAGGGAGGGTAGGTAGTGTAGGAGGAAGCGGGCCCAAAACTGGTCGGCCAGTACTTGGCTGTGTCTCCACATCCTCCGTCCGTTCATCTCGTCCTGTCTGTACACCGTCTGAGGAAGGGCAGGGTCCAGCCGCGCAATCAAGAGGTAGTTTGGGGTGATGGGGTCGATGTCAGCTACGTCGCTTGAAACGTAGCCGAGGGGCTTGGAGTTCAGAACTCCCTCAATCTCTGTGAGGACCGTAGCCAGGACTTCATCGCCCACGGTCTGGGCTCCAAGTACGGTGTACATAGCAGTCTTTATGGATCGGACCTCTCTCTCCCACGTTCCCCCGAAATGGGGGGCATTCGGGGGGTTGAACTGGAAGGTGACCTGAGCAGGAGCGAGGCGGATCTTGAGTTCTTCACCCATGGTCAGGAAGCTCTCTCTCAGTTCCGTGTCTCCTCCTCGGAAATTTGTCCCTTGGTCTGACAATAGCACTGATGGGGTCCCTCTCCTCGCTTGGAACCTCCGGAATGACATGAGGAACGAGTCTGTACTCATCGACTGGAGGAGCTCAATGTGAACAGCTCGGGTGGTCATGCACTTGTACACGATGCCCCACCTCTTCTCTGTTCCTCTTCCCTTCTTGTCGTTGAATGGGCCGAAGCAGTCCACGCCCGTGGAATGGAAGGCCCGCTCGCCGAGTCGGAGGCAGCAGGGAGGCAGGTCTGCCATCTTCGGAATACTAGGCTGTGCCCTCCACTTGCGACAGGTCGGGCAAGTCCGTTGGAATCGATGTACAGATTCTCTCCCTTGGAGTATCCAGAAGCGCCGTCGGATCTCTGCAAAGACTCGCTCGGCCCCCGCGTGGCACACCACCTTGTCGTACTTCTGGATGATCAGATCTGTTATCTTGTGTCGGCTGCTTAGGACGATGGGATGCTTAACATCCTCAGCCAAGTCCGGGGCCCGTCTCAACCGACCACCCACCCTGATGAGGTCCTGGGCGTCGATCTCTTGGGCTAAGGTGAGGAGTCGACTGTCTGAGGGGACTGGCTTTTCCCCTTTCAGGCAATCTATTTCTTCTGGGAAAGAGTCTCTTTGTGCTCTCTGCAGCAGAAAAAGTTCCGCTTCCTCGTAGGCAGATGCGTCGAGGTCTGTGGTGGGGGGGAGCTCCGGGTGGTGCCATAGGAATGTCCTTTTCTGGGCACTCTCCAGGGTTGGACAGTCGTCTAGGTCTGGGTCCGTTGGAGCCGGGGCTTGACTCAGCCCGCAGAACATAGACCTCTTTATTTCTGACTCGTCTTGGTTCGCCTCCCGTGGTGTGGAGATAGGCCACTTCTCCTCCGGGAGCTTGAGGAACTCTGGACCATCACTGTATGGGTTAGGACGGGTGAGGTCGGCTAGGGACATCCCCAGTGTGATGACATCCGCCGGGTTCTGCTTGGTGTCGACATATCTCCAACATGCCGCTCCTACCAGGTCTTGGATTTCGGTTACTCGGACTCCGACGAAAACTTTGTACCGACAGGAGGCGGACTGGATCCAGGTGAGCACGGTCATGGAGTCTGACCATAGGATGATCTCACGCACCGGTATGGTGAGTTCACTTTGTACCATTTTTGCGAGTTGCACGCCTACAAGAGCTGCGCAGAGCTCTAGTCGCGGGATCGACTGCTGCTTACGGGGAGCTATCCTCGAGCGGGCCAGGACGAAGGCTACGTGGACTTCTCCTCCCTCTTCTCGGGCTCTCAGGTAGGCCACTGATCCGTACGCCACTTCAGAGGCGTCGCTGAAGACGTGCAGGTCTATCTGACACGTCTCCAGCCGCACTGTAGGGGGGAAGTAACTCCGCGGGATGGCCACCTCGCGGAGTAAGACAAGTTCATCCTCCCACTCTCTCCATGTGGTAGCCAGGTGCTTGGGTATGGGGTCGTCCCAGCCCTGCTCCTTGTCCCACAGTTCTCTCACCAGCATCTTCGCCCGGGTGGTGTAGGGGAGGATACATCCCATTAGGTCGTACTGGCTGGCGAGTGTTCGGTACACACTCCGCCGAGTGGTCAGTCTAGCCGTGGACGTCTCCTGATCCGTCCTCAGAGGTGTGTGTCGGTAGTGAAGCGAGTCCGTCTTGAAGCACCAGACGAGGCCCAGGGTCATCTCTTGCGCTTCGCCTGGGGTGTGCGCCATCCAGGTCTCGCTGCTCGCGGCCTTGGTCTCTGGGGGGAGGCGCCGGAGAACTTGAGGGTCGCTACTGGCCCACTGTCGGAGGTCGAATCCACCTTTGGCTAATGAAGCTCGTAGCTTCAGTAGGATGCTCTCTGCTTCTTCTGGCGTGGATACGCTCTGTAGGCAGTTGTCCACGTAGAAACTTCTTTCCACGCTGTGTCGGACATCATCGTCGGCTCCAGGGTCTTCGGCCACATGCTTCTGTAACGCGAACGTGGTGCAGCACGGGCTGCAGGTGGTGCCGAATGGGAGTACCTCCCATTGGTATATCGAGGGTTGTTCGTCGTCGAGCCTCTCTCTCCACAGAAACATCAGTAGAGGCTTGTCTTCCTCCATCAGTCGGACTTGTAGGAACATCCCCTTGATGTCGCCGCTGATGGCTACTTTGTCCTGACGAAAGCGTATCAGGACGCCGAGGAGGGAGGGTCCGAGTGTCGGGCCGGGCAGGAGTAGGTTATTCAGATTCTGCTGTCCAATCTGATAACTGCAATTGAACACGATGCGGTTCTTTCCGTTGTGGGTGACCTTGTGGTGGGGCACGTACCATGACTCTGTCGTCCTTTCTGCCTCGTGGTCATCGATTTTCTTTATGTGGCCGGCTGTTACCAGCTTCTCGATCTCGGTGCGATATATCGTTGCTTGGGGGGGATCCTTGGCGAGGCGCCGCTCAGTGCTCTGTAGGTAGTGGTGCGTCGCTCCCTTAAGCACATGCAGAGTGGGCATCCCTTCCCGCCTCAAGAGTGGGGTCGCGTATCTTAGCACTCCGTCGACCTCGATCCTCGTAGTCTTCTGCTCGAGTAGAGCTATGGCATACTTGTCCTCTTTGGATCGAACCATCTTGCGTTCGTTCTTGAATGGCAGCGAGTCTAGTGTCCATAGCCTCTCAACGTGCTGTAGGAGGGTGTTGTCTGTGTTGCTCACCTTGGTGTAAAGGCAGCGTGTGGACGTTGGTCGGCTGGAAGGCCCGGAGAGGGGGCCCTGGAGCGTCCATCCCAGTCGGGTCTTAACCGCGGCTGGGCATCCTCTGGGTCCGATGTGGACCGCATCAGTTGGGACAATGAGGTCCGCGTGGTCGGAGCCAATGAGTAGGGTCGGTGTAGCGCCGCTGATGAGCGGTATGGGCAGTTGGCGTAGGTGGTTGTACCTTTCCCTCAGCTGTGGGATGGGGTAATCATAGCGTGACAAACCTATGTCGTAGCTTGTGAACGCCTTGCTGATGCTGTACCGCTTCTCGGGCTGGTCGATCGCTGCAATGGTGAACGAGACGTTTTCACGTTTGATTGTCTTTAAGTCTCGACGAATGGTACGGAGGGTCATGGTCTCCTCTGGACCCCGCAGGTCCAACTGGGTCGCGGCGGAGGCGAGGAGGAGGGTCTTCTCCGACCCGTCGTCGAGGACGGCGTAGGTGTCGAGTACCTTGTCCCCGTGACTGAGGAGTACTCGTACCACCTTGAGGAGCACTCTGGAGCTCCCACTCTTCGCGGGGTCGATGTAGAGTACTTCTGCTCTCGAGCTGCTTTGTGGGGCGGGGTTTCGCTTGTTGCTCTCGTGCAGTGCTTCATGGTGAGCGCCGTCACACTTGCCACACTTCTTCTTAAGGCGGCATTCTGCTGCCATGTGGCCGCGCGCGCAGCGGAAGCAGCGGCGGTTAGCTTTAATCCACTGACTTACTTCGACGGTGGTCAGTTTCTTGAATGCGTCGCACTGTGACAGCCAGTGTTCGTTGTCGCAGTATTGACATGCGATCTTCCATTTTCCCTTGGCGGGGGGGTTGTGACTCTTCTGTCATGACACCAACTCGGCCTGGTGCATAACGGTGATGGGCCTGCTTTGGTCTTTAAACCTTCTCGGTCCCTCTTTAATGTTCGAGCCACCCCATGCGAAGGTGTCAATTCTTAGGCTGCTAACCTCCCTGGCTAGGAAGTCAGCAAGGTCCAGGAGTGACTGTTCTGGGCCATTCGGGTCACGGTAGTTTCTTTGCCGCCGAAAACGTTCTTGGCGGAATGGGGGGAGCTTCTCCAATATACGCTCCACGTTGGAGTTGGCGTACAACTCGTACATCCCCTTCTCTCGTTGGGACCCGAGCATCCCTACCAGGGATTGTACTTTGACGGATAGGTCGTCCAGGGCTCGGTTGTCTTTAGCTGGGGGGAGACGTTCGATCTCACGTATCTCCTGAATGACATAGTCCCATGTACGTCCGTAACGTGCGTCGAGGGCGACCAGGGTGTCGGAATAGGGAGTTTGTGAATTGGAGTATGCCAGCGCTATGTTGTGCGCTCTAGTTACCTTGAGGTGCTTAAGGAGAATGGCATACTTGTATGACTCGTCCTGTACTCCGGACATAATTGTCTCTAGGCACATACGCAGCTCGGTATACTGCGCTCGGTCTTCTCTTGTGAAGTCTGGGAATGTGGGTGTCCCAATGTAGGATGCCATGGATGGCTGTGACATTGACGCACGTGGGGGGAGAGGCATCCTTGGCGAGTCTCCCCTTACGTGGGGTCGTTGGTTCGTGCTGGGCGGGAACCAGAGGCTGGGTTCCCAGGCACTATTCCTCTGTGCCGTCTGGTGCTCGAACTCCCCACTAGGACGTGTTGGGGGTTCATAACGCAGCGCGTCGGGACTGAGACCGGGGCTGCGCTGAGCCTCCTGGTCTGAGATGGGGTCGTGCGGGTGGGCTTTCTGTCCTCCCTCGTCCTCCGTCAGGCTTTGTAGTCGATCGGCTAGCTGCTCTGCAACGTAAGCAGGTTCTTCCCATAGGCGGGGTCCCGTGTAGCTTTGTCAGGGAGGGGAAGGTGCCCTCGACCCGTGTCGTGATAATCTCCGGGAGCTCCGGGTGGAAGAGTGGGGAGTCACCCTCTGGAGCGCTTGCTCCATCATTTGTGCTTGTAGACGGTCTCGTTCCGCCTCGTGCTGCGCATTGACTTGGTCTCGCTCCATGTTTTCTTCAGTCTGGAGGCGCCTCTCTTCCAGTCTGAGATGTTCGCGCTCACTCTCTCGTTGCGCCTGGAGACGGGCACGCTCACCCTCTTGTTGCGCCTGGAGGCGTCTCTCTTCCACTCTGGAATGTTCACGCTCACTTTCTTGTTGCGCCTGGAGGCGATCTCTTTCCGCTGAAGCGGTTAGCGTGGCGATCAGGACTTGCGCTAGCCTCTGGTCGGCCTCGCTTGGGGATGACGCTGATGATGGTGATTTGGAGTTGGCAGGGCTTGGCGGTGACCTGGTCTCCTTACGCGCTCCGAGGTCCATCTCGAGGGCGCTGTACTTTGTCTTCTCCCGCACTCCGAGGTCCATCTCGGGGGCGCGGTGCTCTTTACTCTGGTGCGCTCCGAGGTCCATCTCGGGGGCGCATTCTTTACCTTCTTGCGCTCCAAGGTCCATCTCGGGGGCGCGTTCTTTACCTTCTTGCGCTCCGAGGTCCATCTCGGGGGCGCGGTGTTCTATGGGTTCATGCGCTCCGAGGTCCACCTCGGGGGCGCGGTGTTCTATGGGCATAGTCAAGTCATGTCCCGCTTGTCCCCCCCGTGAGCTAAGTCAGTCTCCAAGTGGGGAGGGGGCTGACGTTGGCGCCTAGGGCGCTCTAATGGGGGAGAGTCGATTGGAGAGTGTCCGCCGCTGGCCATATTATCACTAATATTATTATTATTACTGATACCATCCGGCTTGAAGGACCAATTGTAGCTAAGGGGCTACACAACCCTGACTGTATTTAGATTGTTTAGATTAAACCACTACTAAAGAATATTAATAGCCAGACAGTACAGTTAGACAAAATGGCGGACACTCAATTGACTGCGCGGGGACAGGGATACAAGTTTAAACAAGCATTTTAATATTAATAGCAAACATACATATTAGTTATCACGGTTCTCCTTTAATACTAGAATGTCAGTGCAACAAAGTCAACGGTAACGAATGGTTCCTAGACTACGGATACTCGACCGGTGGAGCTCTGAAGGGAGTGAGACGAAACGAGGTGATACAGGGAAAAGCAAGATGGTGGCTGGAGACGGTTGGTTCTCTCTAGAGCTCCTGCTCCAGAGAAACTGTAGACTGGTCGGATAATCCTGTCGTCGCTGGAAGAAGGGGTCTCGTACGGAACCGGTCCTTGTATTCCTAGCGCCCGATGGCAGGGTTAATAGCTATTAATCCAAAAGCCCGTTGGCATAGATGGTAGCTAGTTAGCTTCGTTTGTACGTGAAACTAACCCGCAGACGGTCTCCAATGAGTAGTTAT
>NC_140180.1:6079893-6104893 GCF_963971535.1 Notolepis coatsorum | reverse complement strand
TAATAATTCATTTTATTTATAAAGCACTTTTCATTGTGAAACAAAGGTATGCAGAGTTTCTTGTCCTCCTGATTAATGCAATGGTGTGTGTGTGTGTGTGTGTGTTGTGGTGATCTCATTCAAGGAGCACTACACAAGCGCGCGCACACACACACAGTTTGTTGTTTTTGTTCTATTAGTGATTTACACACTTTCTCAGTTGGTTCATTATAAAAGATACAAACCTGAAAACAAACGCACTTAAATGTTAAATAAAAGGACCACGGTAATGAGGCAGGAGGAACATCTTTTTTTGCACTATAATGGTAAAATTGTTATTTAAAAATTTGCCCCTAAAAAATATTCTGTGGCCCTAAATTTCTCATTTAGGGGCATGTGTGCCCCTAGTGAAAAAGCTTAGCGTACAGCCCTGTCAGCCGCCAGTTGAGTGTCGCTATGTTTTTTGTTTTTTATATGGTCGTGAAATTGGTATAAAACTATTTAGCTTTAAGTGGTATTAAAAAGGTCTTAAAAAGTCTTCAATTTAACTTGTTGAAACCTGCAGATCATATTATGTGGTCTGTTGTCTCCTCTTATGTCATGCTTTTAACCATAATTAACTGAGATTTGAACTGTGAATGCGGGTGATTGGATGAGACCAAATGTGTGATGTCACTGATGACCTCACGCTGAGAGGTTTCGGCTCATTGATAAAAGGGGGGTGTGGGAATCACAAGAAAACACACACGAGAAGAGACACACACCACCCCCCCTGGAAGAGAACAGCAAAAAACAAAAAAAACACTGCCAAAAAGAATTCTGCATGCACCTTTGGTGGTGCCCCTTCTTCTTGTTGAGCACATGCGTCCCAAAATGTCTCTGCACGCCCCTGCTGCTCTGGTGCTGAGGTCAGGAAACGACACCTAAATAAACCTCTGCTCTGCCGGCGGGTGATATGTTTCAATCTCAACTGAACTCTTATAAGTCCATATTGACTTTCTATGAAGTCAACCTTTTGGTGGTGTGAATGTTATCTATTCAGGTTCTCAGCCCTCTGCCTTGTGAGCTTTAGGTGATGAGGTTTGAAAAATATTGTTTGTCTGAAACCTTAAAGTACACTTGTATGTTTCCTCATCTCAAGGATTCCTTCCTACAAAAAACATTTTGAGTCAACGCTGTAATTACTTTAGGAGTCTATTGAGGACGCTGTAGTTACAACAACACCAAACCAAACCCCAATATGGGGGCTTAGAATTCCCCATAAGTTTATTTCTTTGACGTCTTCTCATCCTGGCTGTACAATCTTTGTCATTCCCCTTTAATGCAATCCGTAAACCTAAGAATTCGACACTGGACAGCGTAGTACTTTTCTTGGAATCGTTGTTTATTACATAAACAAAAGCCTCAGATGTTACCCATTTCGTATTGTCCTTGAAAAGTCTTTGATGGAACACTAAATTCATTATTCTATCATCTCTTCTGCTGTTTAGTCCAATGGTGGCAGAGGCCTCGTTATTAGCCAAAACCCTTCTCCCGTTAGCTGAAGCTAATGATGATGTGTCATCTCCCCTCCCCCACCGGCGAGGGTGAGAGAGGGATGAAAGTCTCTGATCCACGTCCGCTCGCGTCAGCTTCGTGTCTAGATCTAACTTACACCCGGAAGGAAACTCACATTTATAATATTCATCATCATTATCATCTCGGCATAGCAATGACAGACCCCGCCCCTCTTCTTGTTGCCATGTGACGTGCTGTCATGGCAACTGCTGTTCACCCTTCACACACATTAAACGTCTGTTTCTAGTGGTGTCAAACTCTCTCTCTCTCTGACCATTCTGCTATTTTGACCCAGATCACTATAGCAACGGCAATGTTGATATTAACTTACCCCAAACAAACGCTGTAGCTATCAGCTGGTGATGAGAACAGCACAGCCTCATCTGCAGGGTGTTAATCAGCTCCTACCACACACTAAACGGCCAAAGCCTGTCTGCACTTTCAATCCTTATCTAACACACTCTCTCTCTGCCTGTCTCCACCACCACATCTACCTCTCTGACCTGGCACCTTTAGATGCTGTCATCTCCCCCAATATATACATTATATACATTGAAAAAACCTTGACATCCTTCACCTTCCTGATGACTT
Source organism: Notolepis coatsorum (assembly GCF_963971535.1). Classification (NCBI taxonomy): domain Eukaryota; kingdom Metazoa; phylum Chordata; class Actinopteri; order Aulopiformes; family Paralepididae; genus Notolepis; species Notolepis coatsorum. The sequence continues at coordinate 6,102,766 of NC_140180.1, read as the reverse complement.
GTTGTACAGAACTTGTAAGACGCTTTTGGATAAAAGTGTCAGCTAAATGACTAAATGTAAATGTAAATGTTGACAAAAAAGAGTGTCTTTGCACACCCGTCTTGGACAGGTGCATTGGATGGGGGGCATGTGTGGCATCAACAGATTAGAGTCACCCACTACATCTTCACAAAGGTAGCAGACAGGGGTAGGTGGAAGGTGCAATATGGTTGTACAATTAATCAAATACACATGTAGTCAGTAGGGCTGTCTTAAATACTTCGAAGCTTCGTTCGATGGCACAAGCTTCGAACAAAAAAAAATAATCGAAGTAAAAAAAAGAAAAAAAGAAAATCTGTGTGTGTGTGTGTGCTTGCGTGCGTGCATGCGTCAGTCCCGGCGCCATGGGCGGGCATTAGGGGGCCGGGCCCGCCCACTGAGTCAGCTGTGCCCACCCTGGTAAAAAATGTTTTTTTTTATTTTTTGATCAATCAAAGTCAACTATCCAAATCCTTAGTCGGGGACAGCCCTAGTGGGCACTGATGTCAACAACAACACTACTGAAGCTAGCACGGCACTCTGTGAGAATTCGTTTTCTACCCTCAAGAACGTCTTTACAGAACATCGCCTTAGTATGCTTCATCGACGCAAGGCCAATTTAATTCAGTTGGCATTTGAGAAGGACTTAACAAAAAAGTTCAGGAATGAGTGGAGGGGCAGTGTTTTAAGAAGATTTCACTCTGTCCCCAAACACCACTTGCCTCTCTACTTATGATGGTGAGTAGCATGTGGAGGAATTTTGTTTGCTTTTTTATGCACCTTGAATAAATGGAGACGTTTCAAAGATATAGAATAGAATAGAATAGAAATGTATTATCCTGAGGGAAATTTGACACTGCAAATCACTCAACATTAAACATTTAGACAGAACAAGTCACACATAAGAATAACAAAACAAATGGCCTAAGAATAGAATAAAATGAAATAGAATAAAAGATACAGTAAATAAATACAGTAAAAATATACTGAAGTCTGTAGGTGTAATATTGCACAGTGCTGTTTAAAAAGTAAGAGTCCAGGAAGATGGTAACTGTCACTCTGTGCTCAGTGATGCAGTGAGGCACAGTGATGCATTGTATAGTCTGATGGCTGTCGGAATGAAGGACTTCCTGTGCCGTTCAGTGCTGCATTTAGGCAGTGTGAGCCTATAACATGCTCCTCCTGTCAGCCAAGTCTGTGTATAGTGGGTGGGAGGGGTTTTCGCTGATGGCCTGGAGCTTAGCAAGGTTCCTCCTCTCCGCCACCCTCGCTAGAGTCCAGCTCCACCCCAACCACGCTACTGGCCTTCTTGACCATCTTATCCAGCCTGTTTGTGTCCCCTGCTCTCAGTCCGCTGCCCCAGCAGGTCTGTTATATATATCCGTTCAGTTTGTTTTTGTATAAGTGAAAGTTCTTAAGATAGAGAGAAATTAGATTTTTCAATTGCCTATCTGCTGTTTAGTTCAGCACCCTGGGCAGCGCCAAGCAAGCCACAGTGCCGCTGTCCCAGCTGAAACGTATAAAAGGGAACCTGTGTTGAAAAATCATTGTGCCCCCCCCCCGAGAACATTTTATGCCCCCCCCCACTAGTTTGTTTCTGCAGCCTGGTCTGGCGTGCGTGCGTGTGTGTGCATGGGGCCATTGGGTGGGGCCGGGGGACAAATACACTGGAGGAAAGTAACCCAGCTCAGCACTGCCCAAATTATATCATCACTATTGCCTGTTTGAAGGATATCATCCTCAAACACATATACAACTACATGCCTTGTTGAATTCCACACATAAGAAAGAAAGATACTGGGATGAATAAACAAAATAGGAAATAAAATGTAGAAATGCATGCAATACATAAATAAATATGAATCTCCATATATGAAATAGAACATTTAGATAAGGTGCTACTGAGATGTTTTGGTGAGTTCTTTGTTTTTTTGTGGAAGTAGCCCTTCTTAAAAATGCATGAACATTCACTGATAATTGGTCTGTAGTGGAGTCTACAAGGTCTACATTGCCGGACCATGTAGAATCCGGACCTTGTAGACTGACATAATTCTGTGCATAGTTTAGTCTACACAGGCCATATTTCAAATAATCAAAATCTTACTTCATTCATTCTTAAACATTCTTGATTTGGGGGATTGGTAGTTCCCATGAAATCTGAAGTTGTTCAGATTCAGATTCAGATTCCTTTATTAAGCCATTTGTGTAAAAACACATTGGTAATTGTTGCACTGTTACAGTTTATGCGTTTTTTCCTTTCTTTTTTTCACAATAAACGACAAACACTAACACAGACACAGGACAAAGAAACAGTGTAGTGGGGGATTCATCAATTAAATAAATATATATATATATATATATATATATATATATATATATATATATATATATATATATATATATATATATATATATATATATATATATATATATATATATATATACAGGGGCGGACCTAGCACATTTGGCGCCCTAGGCGAGATTCACCACTGCGCTTTTTATGGCTTTTGCCTCTTCATAGTTCTCTAACGTTAGTCTGTCTTTCCTCAACGCTCAATTCTATAAACACTTGACCGATACCCATCAATGCACAGCGCTCTAGCATGTTCTGACTGTGAACACCTAAAGCTGAGGCTCAGACCGACCGACCGTTTTAGATTTTTGGCTCATTTTCCCTTATGTTAGAATTTTTTTTATGTAAAAATAATGGTTGCAGATATAGAGGGGGGCGCCAAAACTGCACAATTTTTTTTTTTTTTTTTTTTTTTTTTTTGGCGCCCCCCTCTGGGTGGCGCTCTAGGCGACCGCCTATATCGCCTGTAGGAAGGTCCGCCCCTGTATATATATATAAAGTGAAGAGTGCAGAGTTCCAGTAAGGACTAGTGCAGTGCAGTCAGTGTCATTGTGCCAGTGTCACTTGGGGGCAGAAGGGGGGAGGGGGGGGGGGGGGGACGAGGGGGGGAGGGGGGCCTGAGGCATTGATCAGCCTGGCAGCTGAGGGGAAGAAGCTCATAGTCTGTGATGAGCTTTCACAGCCCTTGGGATCCTCAGCCTTCTCCCAGAGGGGAGCAGGGTGAAGAGGCTGTGACCGGTGTGGGAGGGGTCGGCCATGACCTTCCTCGCCCTCTTCAGCGCCCTGGCGTCGTGCAGGGACCTGAGGGAGGGCAGGGGACAGCCGATCACCCTCTCCGCGGAGCGAATCACCCGCTGCAGCTTGGCGAGATCTTTTGCCGCTGCAGCGGGGAACCAGGAGATGATGGAGTGGGTGAGGATGGACTCAATGATGGCCGTGTAGAATTGGGCCATCATGGTCCTCGGCAGTTTGTATTTCTTCAACTGCCGGAGTAAGAACATCCTCCCCTGGGCCTTCTTGAGCAGGCCCGTGATGTTGAGCTCCCACTTCAAATCCCGGGAGATGGTCATGCCAAGGAATCGGTGGGCTGCTTTCCTCCTGAAGTCCACTACCATCTCCACTGTCTTTAGAGCATTGAGCTCCAGGTTGTTGCAGCTGCACCAGCTCTGCAGCCTCTTGATCTCCCTCCTATAGGCCGACTCGTCCCCCCTGGAGATGAGACCCACCAGGGTGGTGTCGTCAGCGAATTTCAGGAGTTTGACCGAGGGGTGGAGAGAGGCACAGCTGTTGGTGTACAGGGAGAACAGTAGTGGGGACAGGACGCAGCCCTGCGGGGAACCGGTGCTGGTGGACCTAGAGCTGGAAATGCTCTTCCCCAGCCTCACCCGCTGAGACCTGTTGGACAGGAAGTCGGTAATCCACCTGCGAGTGGAGGCCGGCACCTGCAGCAGGGATAGCTGGTGCTCCAGGATGGGTGAAAGGATGGTGTTGAAGGCCGAGCTGAAGTCCACATACAGGATCCTGACATAGTTGCCCGCTGTTCAAACAACAACAGCGATCCACCTTGAATTAAATCACACAGCCGAGTGAAACCTTGTTGGCTGCGTCACAGTCACGAAAGGGCTACTTAATTAATTAATCCAATCCACTTTATTTATAGAGCACATTTAAAAACAACAAAGTTTACCAAAGTGCTGTACAAGTCCCACAACATAAGATAAAAAAATTAAATAAGAATAATATATTTTTATCTTTTTCTCGAAGCTGTTTTCTAGCTCTACATTCCAACAGCCGTCACTGATATAGATTGTCTGGTCAGTAAAACACAGGTCTCTCAGTCCCTCCGCTCTGCAGTAAACAGAAAATAAATGTTCTGTTATCCCGTTCCCACTTTATCCAACCAGGAGAGAGAACTCCACACTGCAAAAATGGTCTCACAAAATAAGAAATAAAAACGAATAATGTGCTTGAAACAAGTAAAATAATCTGGCAGCAAATTTGGCAAGATTTCTTGAAAATATCTAGGATTTTCTCTCTCCTGTTTGGATGAAGTGGGAACAGGATACCAGTATTTTGTGTTTACTGCAGAGCGGAGGGACTGGGAGACCCATGTTACTGACCAGACACTCTATATCAGTGATGGCTGTCAGAATGTAGAGCTATTTAACACATATTATAACAAAAGTAATACCACTTACAGCACCTTTAAAATATGACCCACTTTTCTGGGGGGAGCTTTAACTATATCTTCAACGTTGCCTCAAAACACTCCTCTACTCCCGTCTGCAACCCTGGGAGGTGGGAAGAGGAGCCGACTGGAGGAGGTGAGGAGAGGAGAGGAGAGGAGAGGAGAGGAGAGGAGAGGAGAGGAGAGGAGAGGAGAGGAGAGGAGAGGAGAGGAGAGGAGAGGAGAGGAGAGGATAGGTGAGGAGAGGAGAGGAGAGGAGAGGAGAGGAGAGGAGAGGAGAGGAGAGGAGAGGAGAGGAGAGGAGAGGAGAGGAGAGGAGAGGAGAGGACAGGAGAGGAGAGGAGAGGAGAGGAGAGGAGAGGAGAGGAGAGGAGAGGAGAGGAGAGGAGAGGAGAGGAGAGGAGATAGACGGTGGGCCGGAGGTTGCTAGACTCGAGCTTCCGTTAGTGAAATGATTGATATATGTATATGATATTGTAATATGAACTACATAATATACTATATTAACGGTTTTTGGGTCATACCTTTATGAAAATTAATGTTTTGATAAGCTATAAACTACCTACGTTGGTGAAAAGGGGCGTTGCTGCAGAACCAATCAAAACGCGTTACAACGTCAAGTGACTTGATTTCTCCCAATGACATTCCTCCAACTCAGGAACTAGGAAGTTAATATCGCGTCTCGTCTGTTGACAACAGTGGATTTAGCTCTGCATCGGTAAGCTCTTAATTCATATACATTACTATTGAAATCAAGTCAAGTCAAGTCAAGAGTTTTATTTGTCATGGCATACAAGTATACAATGAAATGCGGGTGGTCTTGCCCGCAACGATGTGCAATACAGTGGTACAACATATAATAGAATCCAAAAAAAAAAAAACATTGTGCAATAAACAGGTAACAGGTAACATGGTGGGACATCTCGGTGTCTGTACATTTTTATTTACAGAGCATATAGGACATGCTAGGTCCTTTGGTAGTGCAATACACTGTTACTGTTGTTATACTATTTTTAAAGTGACCTTTCCTTTTTGGCCATAAGTGTGGGCGTGTGCGGCATGAGTGTGTGCCTGCTCATGTTAAAGTGGCTGCTAGTGTGTGAGCGTGCACAGCTTGCGTGTCGTGTGTGTGCTCATGTGTGCTTGTGTGTGAAAGTTCAGTGTTCTGTGGCACTCAGTGTTCATTGTTCAAGGCTCTGATGGCCTGGGGGAAGAAGCTGAGCCTAAGCCTCTCTCTCCTAGTAGCTGGGGTTCGCAGGCGTCTGCCTGACCTCAGCAGCTGAAACAGGGTGTTATTGGGGTGGTGGTGGTCGTTCATTATTCTGCAGGCTCTGGATTTGCACCTCTTGTTGTATAGAACCTGCAGGGGAGGTAGTGCAATACCGTGGTACGCTCGGCTGAGCGCACCACTCTCTGTAGGGCCTTCTTGTCCTGTGCCGTGCTGTTTCCATACCAGGCAGTGATGTTTCCAGTCAGGATGCTCTCTACAGCTCCAGAGTAGAAGGACTGGAGTATCTTCCCCGATACTCTGAACTTCCTTAACTGTCTCAGGTGGTATAGGCGCTGCTTCGCCTTCTTTACCACTGTGTCTATGTGTGTTGATCATGTCAGATCCTCTGAGATGTGGACCCCCAGGTACTTAAAGCTGCTCACCCTGTCCACGGTAGCCCCGTTTATCATCAGTGGTGTGTGTGTCTCCTGCTGTCCTCTCCTATAATCCACGATCAGCTCCTTGGTTTTACCAATGTTCAGGAGCAGGCTGTTGTCCTGGCACCAGCGTTCCAGTACCTCAACCTCCTCCCGGTAGGCCTTCTCGTCGTTGTCCGAGATCAGCCCCACCACCACCGTGTCGTCTGCAAACTTCACTATGGAGTTGGAGCTGAACTTGGCCACACAATCGTGTGTGTAGAGTGAGTACAGCAGGGGGCTCAGAACACAGCCCTGGGGGGACCCGATGCTCAGGGTGATGGTGTTGGAGGTCTGACCCCCCACCCTGACCGCCTGGGGTCTTTCGCTCAGAAAGTCCAGTACCCAGGCGTTCAGGGCGGAGCTCAGACCCAGCTTGTCCACCAGTCTGGTGGGGACTATGGTGTTGAACGCTGAGCTGTAGTCAATGAACAACAGTCTCACATAGCCCCCCTTCTGACGATCAAGGTGAGAGAGGGTGCTGTGCAGTACCTGGGAGACCGCGTCGTCAGTGGACCTGTTTGTCCTGTATGCAAATTGCATAGGGTCCATATCACTGGGGAAGGAGGCACAAATGTGGTCCTTGACCAGCCTCTCGAAACATTTCATGACCACAGAGGTGAGTGCCACCGGTCTGTAGTCATTGAGACATGTTGGGGAGGGTTTCTTCGGTACAGGGATGATGGTAGACATCTTGAAGCAGGCAGGGACCACTGACTCCGCCAGGGATTGATTAAATATGGCGGTGAACACCGGGGCTAGCTGTTGGCACAGGACTTAAGTATGCGTCCTGTTATACCATCTGGGCCTGCCACTTTCCTGGTGTTCACCTGCATAAATGCTCTTCTCACACTGTGTTCCGACAACGAGAGAGCGTCCCCGCCCCCCCGCGGTTGCCCCCCTCCCTCCACAACAGCCGGCGCGCCAGTGACGTCACTAGCCGTTGAGCCAGCGGCGCCACCATCTACACCAAACCGAGCGTAGAAGGAGTTGAGTTTGTCCGCGAGAGAGGCGTCGTCGCTCCCCATTGAGGGGGCGCTGACTTTGTAGTCAGTTATTGTCTTCAGTCCCCGCCATAAGCCTCTTGTGTCGTTTTGTGCCATTTGTGTCTCCAGTTTATCAGCATATGTCTCTTTTGCAAGTTTTACAGCCTTGCGCAGAGTATAGACTGAAGCCTTGTACTACTCCATGTTTCCTGACTCTCTGCCCAGGTTGTAAGCAGTGGTGCGAGAGTTCAGAGCTGCTCTGATAGTACTGTCCACACACGGTTTCTGGTTTGGGAAAACCCGCACCGTTTTCATGGGCACAATACTATCAGCGAGTGTTGTTATGAAGCTCACAACGGTGTCCGTGTACTCGCTGACGTCACTGGCGCTTCCCCGAAACATATTCCAATCCGTGTCTGCGAGAGCGTCCTGGAGCGTGGCCTCTGATTCGTCAGTCCATTTTTGTAGGCAGGGAACAACAAGATGGAGTCGTGATCGCTCGCGCTTGTAGACCCCGTCAATGGCGGAGCCGCTACCGCCTTGTAGCCGGCGCTGAATGGGGTGTAACAGTGGTCGAGTGTGTTCCTCCCTCTTGTGGAGCAGGCGATGTGCTGAAAAAAGCACGGCATCACTTTCTTCAGATTCGCCTGGTTGAAATCACCAGCCACAATCGTCGCCGCGTCTGGGTGTTTGATCTGGTGTTTATTGAGATGGTCGTGTAGTTCCACCAGCGCTTTGCCAGTATTCGCCTGTGGAGGGATATATACGGCGGTCATGATGACCGCGGTGAACTCACGGGGGAGGTGGAACGGGCAGCACAGAATTGAAAGATGTTCCATGTCTGGGGAGCATGAGGTCGAGAGAACATGCACTTCTTTGGGGTTCACCCAGACATTGTTCGTGATGAGACAGACCCCACCGCCGACGCTCGTGCCAGAGGCTGCCGTGCGGTCCGTTCGTAGGATGGTGAAGGAGTCGGAGGGAGAGATACTATTATCCGGAGTCGCTGGTTTGAGCCATGTTTCCGTGAAACACATGATGTTGACGTCCCTCATCTCCCGTTGGAAGCGGACCCTCGCCCTCAAGTCATCCATCCTTCCCTCCAACGAACGTGCATTCGCCAGAAAGATGGATGGAATTGCTGGGCGGTAAGCAGCTCTTTTTAATCTCAGCCTGATACCTCCTCGTCTCCCTCTGTGCCTCTTCTTGCCGTTTCCTTTGTCTTTTTCTTTGTTGCCGTTCTCCCGCCTGATCTCTGTTGGCCATTCTAGGCATAAAGTGTCTCCAAACTCCTCTTTGAGTCCGGGGTTTAGGTCCATAAGTGTCTGGCAGTCGTATGACGTACCCGCCAGTGTATAATAATTTAATAAAAAAAGTAGAAAAAACAAACATAATAGCTAAAAGTGTGCACAATCGTCGCGGAGCTAAACCAGAGGCGCTGACCGGGGTCGCGCCATACTAAACGCATGCATTTTTACTTAATTTTACAGCATTATTCAAACATGATAGGAAGTTATGAGTCATCAGCAGTTTATATGCAGTCCGTTTTGCCTTCAGATTACACATGGCAAATGGTGTAGCCAGCTCACATAGACTAATGTTACATTGCATTGTAACTTTCTCAGATAGCAATCTAACATTACGTTAGTGGAAATCAAACAACTCCAACCCAATACTAATAATAGTTGTTTCACATTCTTGTTGGGTGTTACACTATGAATGACTTCTTGGTATAGCGCTCTGTGTTGTTCCCCTTGACGTTAGAAGTTTGAGGTGACGTTGTCACAACCGTTACATATGTACAAAATATACTGTCTCATAAATATACTCTTCCAATATATAAATATACATATAAATATATTGTTTTAGATGCTGTTGTCACTATGAATAAAAAATGGGGGACCCTGATGTAAACAAGACAAACGTCTTTCTCTGGTCTGCATCCCCTTAACAATTGTTTGATATTGGATGGTCCCTGTGCTGTTGTTTTTCTTGTACAGAAATACTGTGTAATCTCTGTAACATCTGAAATGGTACGTTGCCTCTGCAGCAACCAGATCCACCCCACATATATGGAGGAGCGGGCCTCTGCTGCATCACACAGCCTACCAGCTGTCAGTGTTTCACATGTTGTAAGACTCTCCTTGACCTTCTTCTGACTGTGACTTTCTGTGAAATATTTCTCACGTCTGCATATTACACATTGGACTGGAAGGAGATGTGGTTTTTCTTTGTTGGTGGTTGTAGTAGTTGTCGTTGAGCAGAGGAGTCTACTCTTTGGTGGTGGTGCTGTATCGTGTTCTGCTGTGTGTCCCTCTGCGTCTTCTACATTTTAAAGGGAAACAAAGTGTGTGTGTGTCTGTGGTTAACATTATTACCTGGACTTGCATGATGGTACCTACTGTAGCTACTGTGGTTAACATTATTACCTGGACTGGCATGATGGTACCTACTGTAGCTACTGTGGTTAACATTATTACCTGGACTGGCATGATGGTACCTACTGTAGCTACTGTGGTTAATATTATTACCTGGACTGGCATGATGGTACCTACTGTAGCTACTGTGGTTAATATTATTACCTGGACTGGCATGATGGTACCTACTGTAGCTACTGTGGTTAACATTATTACCTGGACTGGCATGATGGTAACTACTGTAGCTACTGTGGTTAACATTATTACCTGGACTGGCATGATGGTAGCTACTGTAGCTACTGTGGTTAACATTATTACCGTAAGGTTATGTATATAACCAAGTTCTGTGAATACTGGTGACGCTCAGCGTCATCTGCACTAACCTCACTTCGTGCACAGCACTGAATAAAAATCCACAATGTACCTTTACATACCAGCATCCGTCTGGCCACACCCCTATCCGCTTACCTTCATAAGCAGGTGTGTGGTCACCTACTCGCCTCCTTCCCAAACTTTCACCACAAGGCGAGGTCAAGGGCAGCAGAGCGTCACCAGTATTCACAGAACTTGGTTATATACATACTGGCTCCGCTCAGCGTCATCTGCACTACAGGAGCTGAGCGGGAGCCAGAAGCTTGACAAATGTACCCCGCTGAGGCCCCCCACAACCATCAGACCGGAGAGGACCGAGCCCCCCCGACCCTCCCTAATGGAGGATACCCTCCCTATTGGAGGACGGGAGGGAGACGGATCCGACCGTGCGAAGAGAAACTCGAGCAACTCAACCCACAGGGTGAGCAAACCGTGGCTTGACCCCACGACTACGCACACGCACAACCCGCATGCCACCAGGTAATGAATGGAAGGAACAACCCTCATTACCGCCCCCAAAATCACGGGGTCAAGAGCAACTCAACCCCGTGGCAAGGCCGTAGCAGCGAGGCGCGAAGGAAGACCCAGACCCAGTGAAGGGACTGGATCCCCTGGAAAAAGGGGGCCCGGAGAGGTCTATGACGCCAAGCATCAAGACCTCACCAGGTGGTCACTTAGTGACACCGCCCCCCACATCGCCATCGTATTCGGACAGGGCCCCTCCAAGAGCGGGCCCTTCCCCCCACTAGTACACCGCCTGGCACACTGACCCTGCAACACAGGCAGTCAGCATGGCCGTAACTTGAAGCACTCAAAAGGCTAAACTATAGCGGAAGCAGGCAGCGCACCGGGGAGACGACCCCTTAAACCAGGCAGCAGGCTTTAGACCCGAGCCTGGAGCACTGCGGACGAGACAGGCGCCAAAGGGGTCAACTGAAAACAGCACCCCGGCGGAAGGGGCGTATGCTGGCATTGTTGCGCACCATGACAAAGCCTCCACCAAAAAAAACCCACCCAGAGGGGTCGAGGCAGAGAAGGCTGACACGATTGGCAGACGTCATGAACGTGCAGGGGCACACTCAACCGGGTAACCCGGGAGTTGACTCTGCTCCAACACACCAGGGAATCAACCACCCTCTTGGTACCACATGCAGTGGTTGTTCCTATAACCCCTCAAGAAAAAACTCCAAAACACACCTGCAGGTATACACCGGCTACACCGCAGTACAAGTGTTTCAGTTTTCAAAAAAGGGTTATTCCAGGCCTACGGGTCAACGAAACACAACTTCGGACCGGGCCCGGCGGCTCGGGAAGCACACAGGGCTACCAGAGGAGGTCCATAAGACCACCCCAACAGCCCCCTCTTCGCCATGCGTGAGAGAGGAGCGAAAATAATGGAGAACCAGCCCCTTCATGATAGCGCAGGGTACAACCTGTACCCAACAAAGGGTCTCCATAACGCCCAACCCTGTGACACCCGGGCCGACCCGGCATTTTCCCCCCCGAAAAAAAGCACAAGTCCCTCAGGGTACCAGAACAGCAGATCTCCGTCCCCGGCGGACAACAGGTTAACTGACCTGGACCAGCGTGACCAGAACCAGTCCCGTGCCCAAACCACGCCGACATCCCCACTCCAGGAGAGGGGGTAGGTATGCGTGTCGATCTAAAACATGAAAAGAGGGCGCCACCCAGACGGTCCCATTCGTACCGCGCTCAGTGGCCCACCCCAAGGGCGTGAGACCCCTCTACCTATGTTCTGATCTATTCCGTTAACATCCCCCAGATATGAACGAGAATCCGTCGAGACCCAGTAACAGGCGCTCGGAAGAGGAAAACCCCCCCCATCCCAGTTGCCCTATAAAAACGCTGTTTTAATAACGAGCAACCAAGGCGTACTAGCCTCCTGCGTGATTCTTATCAGAAAACACCCTGAGCCAGCACTATGTATGCGTCGAGACCCAAACACATCAATGGATAGTCTAACCAGACATTGGTCCTTCAAGTCGCCTGGGAGAACGACACGGAGTTGTCGTGCTTCATATTCTTCACTCTTTTTATTATTAAAAAGAAAGAAACACCGACTGACATGAATCCCATGTGACGCGGCCGAGGGTAATTTTTTTTTAGATTCTTACATCCCGCCACCCTCATCACAGAGAGGAGACGGGAATCCTCAGAGAGACTTCCCACGTGAGCCATAGATTGGAGTCATGTGACCAACAGACTCAAGTCACACGTATATCGAGCGTATAGAACATAAAACTAAACTTTGCACTATCTGACATAAAAGGGGACGGGCAACAAAAGAAGCACATTTCCTGGAAATACCAATTGCTCTTCCCATTTTTAAAACAATATAATTAATATGATGAGACCAAGACAGAGTGCAATCCAGCATCACTCCAAGGAGTTTAGTACTTTCAACTTGTTGAACTGCTGAATTACACAAGTTTAAATGAAGCTTTGGATTTGTAGATAACCTGTGCCTTGTTCCCAGCACAATACATTTAGTCTTGGAGATATTAAGGATAAGTCTATTACATACTACCCAGTCATGCACAACTTTAAGTTCTCTACTCAAAACTTCATTAAGTACATTGCATGATGGTGCAGCGTAATACAATGTTGAATCATCTGCATAAAGAACTGTTGTAGCACATTTGGTAGCCCAAGATATGTCATTAGTAAATACAGAGAAGAGCAAAGGTCCTAGGCAACTTCCTTGCGGCACGCCACACTCTAGACCTCTGCTACTGGACAGGCTGCCATTTAGATACACCTTCTGTGATCTAGAGGACAAATAACTTAGTATCCACTTTAAAGCAGAAGAGTTAAAACCATAACATTTAAGTTTATCAACCAGTAGAGAATGGTCCAGCACATCAAATGCAGCACTAAAATCTAACAGCACAGCTCCCACCAACATAGAGTTATCTATAGCTTTAAGCCAGTCATCAGTAATCTGTATCAAGGCAGTAGAAGTAGAGTGACCAGCTCTATAGGCATGTTGAGAATCTGTTGCAAGCTTGTTTGAAACAAAATACTCCTGAATTTGTGAATGCACCAGCTTTTCCATGATTTTGCTCAAGACAGGTAAAATACTTATAGGTCTAGAATTTCCCTCATTAAAAGCTTAAAAGGAAAACTTAGCCTCCTTCCACATCTTTGGAAATAGACCCACATCCAAACATCTATTCATAATATGACATATTTGCACGTAGGCGGGGGTGAGGCCGATGATGTGGGAGACCACCTGTCCCTGACGGACATAGGCCTCCATTGAGGGGAAAAATGGACAGACAACGTCAATCCCTCTCACAGGACGGCGTTGCCATAGATGATTTATGAGATCGTCAGGAATAGGAACAGGCAGTGGCTGCGGCAGCGGCATGCCGTTTGCGACTGCTGCCGCCGCCATGAGCGCGGGGAACAAAGCATGCAGTTCCCCCTGCATACTTTCTCCCACCGAGCTCGCGTCCCTCACATGCAGCAGACTACTGGTTACAGAGCCACATTCTGATGTGGCTGATAGCAGGGCATACCGCCGCCGAGTCGGAGGTTCTAACCCAACATCTGCGTACGAGGAACCCCAAGGAGACCTCTCACCCCCCTCCAGTGTTACCTGGACGGGCGGCGGACATGTCTCCACCGGGGCATCAAACCCGTCCGCTTCTACCATGTAGTCCTCTGTTTCCATCGGCCATGGAGAATCAGACGCATCCTCATCCGGCTCCAGCAACTCACCAAAACCAGGGCGTTCACGTCTACAAGCCTCCATCTTGCAACGGGAGCGAGCCGACGCAAAAAGTTTGCGTCTCAAATCCTCCGCCACCAGAGGAGCCGGCCGCCCAACAGCGGACGACTCTCCGGAGGCAAAGAAACCAGAGCCGGAACCAGGCCATCGCACAGAAAACGGCGCTGGTGCACCAGCTCCTTGGAGAGGCAAACTATCTATTGGATGCCTACTGGGCGCGGCTGCCGACCACGAAAGAGGCCTCAACCCCGCTCCAAGACGCACGACAGAGGAGGCAATGGAGAACCGCTGGTGAAGGGTGACGTTGCTAGCGCGACCCTCCGAGGTAAACATTATGACTTAGCTTTTTTCTTTTAAAATGTATGAGAGAAAGAAAAAAGCAAGAAAAAATTTAAACACGTAACTCAACTTTCTTCAGCTAACAACGTCGTCAAGTGGGGTATACAACAGGCACTTCCTTGTGGTGAAAGTGAAGAAGGAGGCGAGTAGGTGACCACACACCTGCTTATGAAGGTAAGCGGATAGGGGTGTGGCCAGACGGATGCTGGTATGTAAAGGTGCATTGTGGATTTTTATTCAGTAATGTGCACGAAGTGAGGTTAGTGCAGATGACGCTGAGCGGAGCCAGTATGATACAGAACTGGACTGGCATGATGGTACCTACTGTAGCTACTGTGGTTAACATTATTACCTGGACTGGCATGATGGTACCTACTGTAGCTACTGTGGTTAACATTATTACCTGGACTGGCATGATGGTACCTACATGTAGCTACTATGGTTAACATTATTACCTGGACTGGCATGATGGTACCTACATGTAGCTACTGTGGTTAACATTAATACCTGGACTGGCATGATGGTACCTACATGTAGCTACTGTGGTTAACATTATTACCTGGACTGGCATGATGGTACCTACTGTAACTACTGTGGTTAACATTATTACCTGGACTGGCATGATGGTACCTACATGTAGCTACTGTGGTTAACATTATTGCCTGGACTGGCATGATGGTACCTATTGTAGCTACTGTGGTGTGTGGGGGGGGCATAGATAGTTAATGTGATGAATAACGTTATCTATTGTAGTTAGGGATGTCCGATATTATCGGCCGACCGATATTATCGGCCGATATCGGCAGTAAAATGTGATATCGGAAAATATCGGTATCGGGAATTTATTTTTTTTTATTTTTTTTTACATTTATTTAACCTTTATTTACCCAGGCAAGCAAGTAAGAACCAATTCTTATTTTATTTATTGTCAAAAGTATGCATGTTGGTTTAATTCAACAACAAGAGATATGTAATGTTAATTTTTACTTTTTTAATTATCATATTTTGCACAGATAATGCTTACATTTAGAAAGCCTTTTGAATGCATCCAGTGAAATTATTAATTACCTGAAATTATTCAGTTTTTTTGAGGGGAAACCCTGCATATATCGGTATCGGTTGATATCGGTATCGGTATCGGTATCGAAATTAAGAGTTGGACAATATCGGAATATCGGTATCGGTAAAAAAGCCAATATTGAGCATCCCTAATTGTAGTAACAATGCTCCAAAATGTATTGATTGTTTTTCTGTTTCCCCAGATGCTCAACCTCTGGACCACACATGGTCATCCTCTCACAGAAGCTGTCCGGGGACAACTTTCACACAGCTCTCTACTCTCTGGGCCCTGGACTAGACACCCCTGCACTGTACTAATTACACATCACAAAATCAACATTCTGTTCTCTATTCCAGGCTAAATCTGACCTTGACTCATATGATCTCCTGCTCTATGCAGATGATTCGGCTCTCATGGTGTCAAATAAAAGCTAAATGGATATTGAAAGCAGACTTAGCATGGAGTTAGGGAATGTCAGTCAGTGGCTGTCAGAAAACCGGCTGTTTCTTCATTTAGGTAAAACAGAATCCATTTTATTTACTACCACTAGGAAACAAAAAACACATGAAGGTTTCAAGATACAGTTAGGTAGCTCAGTGGTCACCAGTACCAAATCAGTGGTGTATCTAGGCTAGGGTGTACTTTAGAAAACACACTCTCAGGGGAAAGCAAGGCGAAAAAAGTAACAACAGAAGTCAACAACAGAATAAATTTGCTAGCTAGAAACTCAAAATACCTGGACAGAAAAGCTCTTAGAGCACTTGCAGGGGCACTGGTTCAGTGTAATTTTGACTATGCTTGCTTGTCATGGTATGACAGTGCCCCCAGCAACTTGAGAACTAGACTTCAAACTGCCCGGAACAAGCTAGTTAGTATAGTCCTGCAGCTCCCCACTCATACTCACCTAGACCAGCCCCACTTCAACAGCCTGGGGTGGCTCAGGGTGGAAACAAGAGTATCAATGATAAAGCTATGCTTAGTATATAGAATTTATAAAGGGGAGGTGCCAAGCTACCTTAAAAATTACTTTCAGTATGTAAAAAACAACCATAGCCATGAAACCAGAGGTAGAGACACAAACATAGTTCCATTTAGATTTAAACTCATTTCCTACGGCCAGCAGACCTTCCTTTACTCAGCTGCAGTACTGTGGAACAGCCTGCCCAGCAGCATTAAACAGGCCCCCGGGTTAACTGGCTTCAAAAAGCATGTACGATCATGGCTATCGGCATAGGAAAGAGAGGGTAGCATATTTATTTATTATTCTTTTATCTTCAACTGTATATGCATATTGTATCTTAATGTTTTATGATGCTGTTTTATGTTGATGTTTTATGATGTTGTTTTATGTTGATGTATGTCCTGTTTTTTAATACCAGGGACCATGATGGAAATAAGTGCTTGCATTGTATCATGTTTTTATCTCTTTATCCCTATAATCCACAATAAAATCAACCAATCAATAACAGATGCTATGCCCATGTTACAGGATGAATACACATTTTCTTACACCCATATAGCTAGTTTTCACCTGAAGGACATTACAGGGCCAGTCCAGTAAAAAATACATTAATCATGTATCATGTTTAAAATAAATTGCATTTGGTACAAACCTTTTGTGGTCTTTGTCAACTTTTCCTTCCTCTTGCGGGCTATGTTCCTTATAATTAGCAAATTGCATGTAACATTCTCTGTGGTAGCCTTTATTAGCTGGCACATCTGGAATTGGGCTGTTCTCCTGAATGTTACTGTATATGTTTTAACAGCCAATTGTGCAATGTTGCTCTCTGGGCCATCTAAATTAGCCCACTGCAATGAACTGTTAATACATTTCAACCAACTTGTCTGTGAACATTTTATAATTTTGCTAGGTTCAAGTTCAAGTTCTTTAATAGTTGTCATACAGAAGTACAGAATACTTTCATACAAAATGCTTCTTACTGTTACGCTCCAGAGACTGTGCTAGACAAGATAGTATCAAATAACATAATAACATAATATAGCATGAATTTAGAAGAAGAAAATGAGGTCACAGTTGTTCGGTATAGACATATGTACAATGTTCTGAGTTACCATATAATATACAATACACAATACTATGCAGTGTACTAATGTACAGTACTATCTAGTGCAAAGCAGAAATGGGATGAGGTACAATTTTAGGTACAATTTACAGTAAGGTGTACGAGTTGTAGTGCAATCCTTCATCCATAAATATAAAGTGTGGGGAGTGGGTGCTACAGTGTGTTTGTTTAAAGTGGGTGTGTGCTATAAAGTGTGTGTAGTGGGTGCTACAGTGTGTTTGTTTAAAGTGAGTGTGTGCGTGTGGATGTGTGTGCTATGTGTGTTTGGTGGTTGTTGTTGTGTAGTGTTCATTCATTGTTCGTTTAGCAGCCTGATGGCCTGGGGATAGAAGCTACTTCTGAGTCTTTCTGTGCTCGCCTTGAGACTCCTGTATCGCTTGCCTGACGGCAGCAGTTCAAAGAGGCAGTTGTTCGGGTGGCTCGAGTCCTTAATAATTCTCTTAGCCTTCCCCTTGCAACGCTTGTAGTAAATGTTCTGGAGGGTGGGGAGCCCCCCTCCAATTGTGCGTTCGGCTGAACGTGTCACTCTTTGTAGTCTGATTTGGTCTTTTGCAGTGCTATTCCCAAACCAGGAGGTGATGTTGCCGGTCAAGATGCTCTCTATTGTACATGAGTAGAAGTTCTTAAGGATCTTCTGGCTGACTTGGAACTTCCTTAGGCGCCTGAGGAAGTAGAGGCGTTGTCGTGCCTTCTTCACCACACTGTTAATGTGTGTGGTCCATGTCAAGTCCTCGGATATGTAGGCTCCGAGGTACTTGAAGCTGTTGACTCTCTCAACCGGTGCCCCGTCGATGCTGAGGGGGCTGTAGTCCTTGACCCCCGACCTCCTGAAGTCCACAATCATCTCCTTTGTTTTGCTGACGTTCAGGGAGAGGCTGTTTTCCTGGCACCATCCCGCCAGGACCTTGACCTCTTCCAGGTAGGCCCTCTCGTCGTTGGCAGAGATCAGGCCCACCACCACTGTGTCGTCAGCAAATTTGACGATTGTATTGCTACTCCGCTGAGCCACACAGTCGTGTGTGTACAGGGAGTAGAGGAGGGGACTCAGAACACAGCCCTGGGGGGCCCCTATGTTGAGGGTGATGGATGAGGAGGTGCAGTTGCCTGCTCTCACCACCTGGGGTCTGCCAGTCAGGAAGTCCAAGACCCACTGGCAGAGGTCATAGCCCAAGCCCAGGTCCCTGAGCTTGGCTATGAGTATGGAGGGGACTATGGTATTGAATGCCGAGCTGTAGTCGATGAATAGCATTCTCACATAGTTCCCCTGCCTCTTGTCCAGGTGTGATGCTGCTGTGTGCAGCACATGGGATATGGCGTCCTCCGTGGACCTGTTGGGGCGGTATGCAAATTGCAGGGGGTCCATGTTGATGGGGAGGGAGGAGCAGATGTAGCCCTTTACTAGCTTCTCAAAGCACTTCATGGCTATGGAGGTGAGAGCTACAGGGCGGTAGTCGTTGAGGCAAGCAGGCTTGGATTTTTTGGGTACAGGGATAATAGTGGACTTCTTCAGGCAGGTGGGGATGACAGCCTGTTCTAAGGACAGGTTAAATATGTCAGTGAATACTGGGGCCAGTTGGTCGGCACAGACTTTTAGGACGCGGCCGGGGATGCCGTCCGGACCTGCTGCCTTCCTGATATTCACTTTTTTAAAGGTCCGCCTCACCTCATGCTCTGTTACCCTGAACACTGCGCCTCCATCAGCAGCCGACCCCCCCCCCCCATTGCCGAGGCTTGTGAGCTGGTGTTGTTATTACCAGCATCAAACCTCGCATAGAAGGTATTGAGGTCGTTTGCTAAGGAGATGTCACTGTTCAGTTTGAGGGAGGCGCCTTTGTAGTCTGTCATCGTTTTGAGCCCCTGCCACATAGCTCTAGAGTCAGCTTGTTCAAACTGGAGTTCAATTTTATCCCTGTAGCGCCGTTTGGCCTCTGACACTGTCCTCCTTACGTTGTGTCGCGCCACCTTGTGGTCATTCATGTTGCCTGCCACTAGGCCGTCATTGTATGCTTTGGTGCGCTCTCTCAGAGCTTCACGGACGGATTTGTCTACCCAGGGTTTTTGATTTGGGTAAACTTTCATTTTGGTAGTGGGGATTGTTTCTTTCACCCTAGTACAGACATAGTCCAGCACTGTCTCCGTGTAGGCATTAATGTTATCTGTGTCGCGGAACACAATCCAGTCTGTGTTGTGAAACACTGACCGGATCGTATCCTCTGACGTCACATCCCATTTCTGCACCTCTCGCGAGACTACGGGAGTACTTTTAATTCTTTGTCTGTACTTTGGTGTAAGGAAAATGGATGCGTGATCTGACTTGCCAAAGCCACTATCAGAATGAGCCTTGTAGCCACCTTTAAATTGCGTGTAACAGTGATCTAGGATGTTACCGCCTCTGGTGTTGCAAGTCACATGCTGGTAGAAATCAGGCAATACCTTTCTCAGATTGGCGCTATTGAAATCTCCCAGTACTAAAATGGCGGCGTTAACGTTCGTCGCTTGTATACTATTTACCTCGTCGTGGTAAAGAATTACACACACGCACTCCATTATTATTCAATGTACCTTTTGGACTCTGGGTGGGGGGGGGGGGGGGGGGGGTAATAATATTATGTCCTATTGGGGACATAATATAAAATTCTGAGCAGTTCAATCGTTTTTTTTATGGAGAGGACATCTGGCATTGATTGATTGAAAATTTTACAGATTGCAGAATGGGTACAATACAGTACGGCTCAATACACACAATTGTTAAGGGGATGCAGACCAGAGAAAGACTTTCGTGAGAGACCAACAAAGTGAGGTATGTAATACATTTCGAATCAAATTGTGGTCGGATAGATCTAACATTAATATCACGTTAACCATCTAATGGCTAGCAAGCTCACCTGACGTCGGTATGGCTTAATACAGTGCAAAATACAATCTTATAGTAACAAAACAATACACAAGTTGAACATAGTTTTGAATGTTTTATTAGAATAGTATTTAGTGTCTTTAAAATTGCAATGTATAATCCAGACATAGCTAGCATTGCAGTCAGATCCATCCTCCATTGTTGACATGTTGGGGTCCTTAATTCCCGTTTCTTGAATCCTTATTGGTTTATCAGCTAGAGGTGTCCAAAGATATGCATGAGCAAACATTTAATTTAAATGTAAGATTACGAAAAACGATGACCACAAAACGGCATGCCAACAAACGTATTTTGACATAATAACTAGATATCCACACAAAGAATTGTGTCCTCTCTCAACGCAGATCAATCAAGTTCACTTTAGACACACTCAGCCTGCCATCTAAGAGGAGAGGTGAGGAGGAGAGGAGAGGTGAGGTGCTGGAGGAGGTGCTGGAGGAGTTGAGGAGAGGTGAGGAGAGGAGAGGAGAGGAGAGGAGAGGAGAGGAGAGGAGAGGAGAAGGAGGAGAGGAGAGGAGAGGAGAGGAGAGGGGTGAGGTGAGGAGGGGAGAGGAGAGGAGAGGTGAGGTGAGGAGGGGAGAGGAGAGGTGAGGAGAGGTGGGAGGAGGTGCTGGAGGAGGAGAGGAGAGGAGGAGAGGAGAGGAGAGGAGAGGAGAGGAGAGGAGAAGAGAAGAGAGGAGAGGAGAGGAGAGGAGAGGAGATAGGAGAGGTGAGGAGAGGAGAGGAGAGGAGAGGAGAGGAGAGGAAGAGGAGAGGAGAGGAGAGGAGAGAAGAGGAGAGGAGAGGAGAGGAGAGGAGAGGTGGGAGGAGGTGCTGGAGGAGGAGAGGTGAGGAGAGGAGGGGAGGATAGGAGAGGTGAGGAGAGGAGAGGAGAGGAGAGGAGAGGAGAGGAGAGGTGAGGAGAGGAGAGGTGAGGAGGGGTGAGGAGAGGAGAGGAGAGGAGAAGTGAGGAGAGGAGAGGAGAGGAGAGGAGAGGAGAGGAGGTGAGGTGAGGTGAGGTGAGGTGAGGTGAGGTGAGGAGAGGTGAGGTGCTGGAGGAGGTGCTGGAGGAGGTGAGGAGAGGTGAGGAAAGGAGGAGAGGATAGGGAGAGGTGAGGAGAGGAGAGGAGAGGAGAGGAGAGGAGGAGAGGATAGGAGAGGAGAGGAGAGGAGAGGAGAGGAGAGGAGAGGAGAGGTGGGAGGAGGTGCTGGAGGAGGAGAGGTGAGGAGAGGAGGGAGGAGAGGAGAGGAGAGGAGAGGAGAGGAGAGGAGAGGAGAGGAGAGGAGAGGAGGAGAGGTGAGGAGAGGAGAGGTGAGGAGGGTGAGGAGAGGAGAGGAGAGGAGAGGAGAGGAGAGGAGAAGTGAGGAGAGGAGAGGAGAGGAGAGGAGAGGAGAGGAGAGGAGAGGAGAGGTGAGGTGAGGTGAGGTGAGGTGAGGTGAGGTGCTGGAGGAGGTGCTGGAGGAGGTGAGGAGAGGTGAGGTGAGGAGAGGTGAGGAGAAGTGAGGAGAGGAGAGGAGAGGTGCTGGAGGAGGGATGAGAGGTGAGGAGAGGAGAGGAGAGGTGCTGGAGGAGGTGAGGAGAGGTGAGGAGAGGAGGAGAGGATAGGAGAGGTGAGGAGAAGAGAGGAGAGGAGAGGAGAGGAGAGGAGGAGAGAGGAGGAGATGAGAGGAGAGGTGAGGAGAGGAGAGGAGAGGAGAGGAGAGGAGAGGAGAGGAGAAGTGAGGAGAGGAGAGGAGAGGAGAGGAGAGGAGAGGAGAGGAGAGGAGAGGAGAGGAGAGGAGAGGAGAGGAGAGGAGAGGTGGGAGGAGGTGCTGGAGGAGGAGAGGTGAGGAGAGGAGGGGAGGATAGGAGAGGTGAGGAGAGGAGAGGAGAGGAGAGGAGAGGAGAGGAGAGGTGAGGAGAGGAGAGGAGAGGAGAGAGGAGAGGAGAGGAGAGGAGAGGAGAAGTGAGGAGAGGAGAGGAGAGGAGAGGAGAGGAGAGGAGATGTGAGGTGAGGTGAGGTGAGGTGAGGTGAGGTGAGGTGAGGTGAGGAGAGGTGAGGTGCTGGAGGAGGTGCTGGAGGAGGTGAGGAGAGGTGAGGTGAGGAGGGTGAGGAGAAGTGAGGAGAGGAGAGGAGAGGAGCTGGAGGAGGTGAGGAGAGGTGAGGAGAGGAGGAGAGGATAGGAGAGGTGAGGAGAAGAGAGGAGAGGAGAGGAGAGGAGAGGAGAGGTGAGGAGAGGAGAGGAGAGGAGAGGAGAGGAGAGGAGAGGAGAGGAGAGGAGAGGAGAGGTGGGAGGAGGTGCTGGAGGAGGTGAGGAGAGGTGAGGAGAGGAGGACAGACAGACAGACAGACAGACAGACAGACAGACAGACAGACAGACAGACAGACAATCAATCAATCAGATTTATTTATATAGCACATTTAACATGACACGTACATACATAGATACATATAGACAACAATCACAACTCCGTTTTACGGGAGGGCACACAGGCAAGCACACAGGAAAAGAGGGCATGAGTCAGTGAACGGGAAAGGCTAGTAGGTAGAAGTGGGTTTTGAGCCTAGATTTGAAGGCATCTATCGAGGGGGCGAGCCTAATGGAGGTGGGGATGCTGTTCCACAGTGCAGGGGCTGCGACAGCAAAGGCACGGCCCCCCTGAGCTTGAGGTTAGACCTCCGGACTGTCAGGAGCCTCTGATCGGCTGACCTGAGGGACCTGGTGTTGGAATAAGGGATGGG